>NW_006921597.1:17858329-17863696 GCF_000298275.1 Orycteropus afer afer | reverse complement strand
TTGGTCATGTTGTAAGAAGGGACCATTCCCTGGAGAAGGATGTCATGCTTGGTAGGGTGGAGGGTCAACGAAAGAGGGGGAGGCCTTCAGGGAGATGGATTGATACAGTGGCTGTGATGATGGGCTCGAGTATAGCAGGGATTGTGTGGCTGGCGCAGGATTGGGCAGTGTTTCGTTCTGCTGTGCATGGGGTCGCTATGAGTCAGAAATGACTCGACAGCACTTAACAACAACAACAACAACATATTCAAGGTAGTATTCTGGCTCTCGTGGACTTGTTTTAATTGCCTTCAACTTCAAGTTGAACTTGCATATGAGCAGATGATGGTCTGTTCCACAATCAGCTCCTGGTTTTGTTTTGGCTGAAGATATTGAGTTTTTCCATTGCCTCTTGCCACAGATGTAGTCAGTCTGATCCCCATATACTCCATCTGGTGAAGTCCACATGTATAGCCACTGTTTATGTTGTTGAGAAAAGGTATTTGCAATGAATAAATCGTTGGTCTTGCAAAATTGTATCATGTGATCACTAGCATTATTTCTGTAACCAAGGCCAAATTTTCCAACTACCAGTGATTCTTCTTTGTTTCCAAGTTTTGCATTCCAGTCACCAGTGATAATTAACACATCTGGATTGCATGTTCAGTCAATTTCAGACTGCAGAAGTTAGTAAAAATCTTCAATCTCCTCATCTTTGGCTTTGGTGGTTGGTGTGTAAATTTGAATAATAGTAGTATTAAGTGGTCTTCCTTGTAGACATATGGATATTTTCCTATTGCTGACAGTATTGTATTTCAGGAAAGATCTTGAACATCCCTGTGATGTTGAATGTCATGCCATTCCTCTTCAAGTTGTCATTCCTGGCATAGTAGATCATATGGTTGTCTGATTCAAAATGGCCAAACAGGTCCATTCCAGCTTACCAGTGCCTAGGATATCAATCTTTATGCATTCCATTTCAATTGTGACAACTTCCAATTTTCCTAGATTCATACTTCGTACATTCCATGTTCAAATTATTAATGGGTGTTTGCAGCTGTTTGTCCTCAATTTGAGCTGTGCCACGTCAGCAAATGGAGGTCCTGAAAGCTCTACTTTATCCACATCAGTAAGGTTGTTTCTACTCTGATGAGGAAGCTCTTTCCCAGTCATATTTTGAGTGCCTTCCAACCTAAGAAGCTGGTCTTCCTGCACTGTATCAGACAATGTTTACAGGCTATTCATAAAGTTGCCCTGTAATGTACAGACAGTGTTTCTCTGCTATTCATAAGGTTTTCTCTGGCCAATTCTTTGTGAAGTGGATGGTCTCTTCCTTCTTCCTAGTCTGTCTCAGTCTGTCAGCTGCATTGAAACCTGTGCACGATGTGCAACACTGATGGCATTTGAAACACTGGTGGCATAGCCTCAAGCCTCACAGCGACAAGCAAGCCACCACAGTATGACAAATTGACAGACAAGTTTGTCTCCCTTAGCTGATCAAAACCTCTCTGCCCTCCCCTTACCTGGATCCTGCCATGTTGTCTTCCCTGGCTTTCCCTCCTTCCTGCCTTTTGGGTGGGGTCTGTCTTCCTCTCCTTACCTGGATCTTGCCACCTTGTCCTCTCTGGCTTTCCCTCCTTCTTATTGTGTTTTATGTTTATACCAAAATAAAATTGAGATGTAATTTTTCTAGTTATCCAAAAAAAAAAAAAAAAAAAATACTCACTGCTATCAAATCAATTTGACTCATAGTGACCCCCTAGGTTTTCTGAGGTGGTATCCCTATGGAAGTAGATGGCCCAATCTCCCTTCTGAGGAGTGGCTGGTAGGTTTGAACAGCCAGGCTTCTGGTTAGCAGTCAAATGCTATAGATGACAAAATACTTGGAAGAAAACATGAAAAATAAAATGGAGATACACATCTAGATATTTAAATGGTTATCCATATAGTTGACTTCTACTGGAGTAAACATCCAGATGTACAAATAATTTTTTTTTTAATCTTAAAACAAGTATTTCAAAACTCCAATAGCCTGATTTAAATAACTACCCTGCACCCCGAGGCACATGCCTCTATTTTGATCGTGGAACCACTCCATTAAGATAGATGTATACCATGCAAATCCATCCCAAGAGATCCATAGCCTGCTGAATTATTGAGGACATTTTCTATAGAGGATGTTGTTGTTGTTCTTGTTAAGTGCCATTGAGTTGGCTTTGACTCACAGTGACCTTATGTACAACAGAGTGGAACACTGCCAGATCCTGCTCTGTCCTCACAATCTTCGCTATGCATGAACCCATCATTGAAGCCATTACATCAATCCATTGTTGAGGGTCCTCCCCTATTTTGCAGACCCTCTATTTTACTAAGCATGATATCCTTTTCCAGATACTGGTCCCTTCTGACAATGTGACCAAAGTACGTGAGACAAAGTCTGGCTGTCCTTGCTTCTACGGAGCATTCTGCTGTACTTCTTCCAAGACAGATATGTACACACTTCTGGCAGTCCATGGCATTTTCAGCATCCTTCACCAACGACGCAATTCAAATGCATCAATTCTTCTGCTGTCTCCCTTATCCATTGTCCAGCTTTCACGTCCATATGAGATGACTGAAAACACCATGGCGTGGGTTTGGCATACCTTAGTCTTTAAGTGACATCTTTGCTTTTTAACACTTGAAAGAGTTCTTTTGCAGCAGATTTGTCCAGCCTTGTGAATAGCTGTAAAACATTGTCTGTAGTGGATAGTATATGGGAATCAACAGTCTGTTTTGAGTACTGCCTCCAGCATTTGGGTAAGTTTCTCAATTTCTCTGATTGTCCGAGACCTGAACTCTGACATGAGTATAATAGTATTGACATGGCAAAACCATTTTGAAGGCGAAATGGGATGATTTATGTGGAAGTGTTTTGAAAACTGTAAAGCATTAATCAGATATTCTTGTTAAAATGCCATTCTTGTTACCTTCGCTTTGGACACACCTGTCTCCCTTCTTGTTGCTTCGTAATTAAACTTTACCACAAGCTTTGTAGGTGATGATTCCATCTGTGTGGGGAGCTCAAGGCGTGGCTGCAACAGTGGAAGTACAAAATGCTTTGTATTGTTCTTGCTGTTGTTACTATTATTGAGTTTCAAAAGCAACATTGTTGGCAAATGAAATAACAAAGTCAGATGAAAGAACTTCAAAGGGAAAAATTACTATAGGCTACTTCTATCTATAGCTCACCATCTGAGCCAGCTCAGGAAAGACTGAAATTATTTTTTCCCTCATAGCTAGTTAGAGTTTATTGAAAGCAAGTTGTCAACAGTACCAAGAACATCTACAAGTCTCTGTTTGGGATCCTGTTCTCTGCTCTGTCTAATCTGGGTGATTCCATTCCACTCCCAGACTTTAAAATCCATAGGCTGAAGATTCCCAAATATGTATCCTGACATATCCATGAGCTCCAGATGACTTGGAATCTACACCTGGATATGTAACAGGTATCTCAAGTCAACTCATCCAAATAGAGTTCTTAATTCTTGCCCTGGCCTAAACCCACTCTTTATCATCTTCCCCATGTTGACAAATGGTAACATCCTCTGTCAACAAACACAAGTCAAAACCCAGAGGTCATGTGTAATTTTACTCTTTCCTTCACTGTCACATCAAACCCTCACCTGTATCTCCAAAGTGCATCCCACAAATCTGTGCTTCTTTCTACCTTCCCAGGGCTGCCTCAGTCCAAGCCAAATCAAGTACCCCTGGACCACCCTAACAGTCTCTTGTTTACTATGTATGCTTCCACTCTAGCAAACTTCAAATCAATGGACAAGAGAGGACTATTTGGCTTTTGCCTTCAAATTACAAATATTGTATGAACCCACTTATATGAAATATCTAAAGTAGGTATATTTGTAGAGACCAAAGTTTTGAGTGGTTACTAGGGGTGGGAGGAAGGCAGAAAGAAGGAGTCATTGGTTAGGGGGCTCTGAGCTTCTGTTAAAGTTGATGGAAAATTTTACAAAGAGCATATAAATAACAATTTCACAATGTGATGAACATAATTAATGTCACTGGATTGTACGTGTAAAAATGTTGAAATGGAAAATGGTATATATACCACAATAAAAAAAAACTTTTAAAAGTGTTGAAAGAGAAAAAAAAAATTGAGAGGAAGTGAATGGAAATGACAGAAGGAAAGATCTACGTTAGACTTAAAAAAAATTTCTTGTCAAACTAGAGACTTCTTGTGGGGATGAGGGTGGGAGGAGCTGAGTGGAAAGAAGCATGAGAGGAGCTTCTGGGCTGCCGGAAATGTTCTATATCTTCCTCTGGGTGGTGGTTTGGTGGATGCATATATATAAGTTATACCTCAGATTTTAATTTTTTTTTTTTTAAAGATAAAGGAAAGAACTTCTTGCCAAGATTCTAAAGAGAGTTTGGCAGCCCATGAAGGGATGTTGATGAATCTACTTTCCTGGCTTTCTTTCAGAATAGGATGGAGTCCTAGCTGTTTGGGGTGTTCAAATGTCTAGAACTAAAGAAATGTAATCAGAAGTCACATTTGTTTCACTTATTTCTACCCTTAGCCCTGTAATAGGTGCATCATGATGAATATTTAATGCATAGCTTAACACTTCATCGTAGAAGAGTATTTAAGGACATGATGCATAAGTGATATGCTAAGTAGAGAGATGTTAGAAGTTTCCAGCCTGGGCCACCCTCACTGTGGAACCAAATTACTATGGAATTCTTTGGGGTCAAAAGCAGCCATCTGTTTGCCAGGCTTTTCCTGGGTATGTCCCAATGCCACTGTGTCCCTCAGTTTCAGAAATAAGCCAGCTGAAAGCCAACTAAGCTCTGATGACAAAGGAATGTCTTGGAAATTTATATTTATGGAAGAATACAGCAGCACAGTTGGTGCTACTGCAAAGAAGCCAAGTTGATGGATGGTTGCCCTTTTCTCTGTACCTACTGACCAACAATGGTACTAGATTAATCAGGGTTCTCCAACAAAACAGAACCAATAGGATAGATATATATATGTTTTGATTAATATTTATATTTTTATATATTGTTGTTGTTAGGTCCCATAGAGTTGATTTTGACTCATGGCAACCCCATGTAACAGATTAGAACTGCCCCACAGGGTTTTCTAGGCTCAAATCTTTATGGGATCAGATCACCAGATCTGTTTCCTGTGGAGCCACTGGAAGGATTTGCAATGCTTAACTGTTGTGCCACTAGGGCTCCTTGCACATTGGCTTTACAAAGTGGCTGCAACAATGGCTTCAAATATAGCAAGCAACAATTGTAAGGATGGTGCAGAAAGAGGCAACATTTCCTTCTGTTATACATGGGGTCGCTTTGAGTTGGAGTTGACTTGATGGAACCTGACAA
>NW_006921597.1:17852886-17858229 GCF_000298275.1 Orycteropus afer afer | reverse complement strand
TGACCTCTCCTTGGGTTTCCGAGGCAGTATCACTATGGAAGTAGGATTGCCCAACCTTCCTTCTGAGGAGATGGGGTCTCTAAGAGTTGAAATTCACTCCATGGCACCTAACAACAACAACATTATTAGTAGTAGTAGTCATTTTATCATTTTGTAATTTATCTCTTGCTCTCAGTAAAGACTTGGGGTCTCTACGAGTTGAAATTGACTCCACGGCACCTACCAACAACATTAGTAATAGTAGTTATTTTATCATTTTGTAATTTATCTCTTGCTCTCAGAAAAGACTTGTGGTACAAATATACCTGGTCCCACTTCTTTAGTCTGAGGTAGAATGTGTCCAACCAGTTCCTAGAAATGGGATATCTTTAGGATATCCACGTGAGGTCACTTGCCTTGAGGTAAGACTTACTGGAGATTCAGCCAAGGAAGAATTCTCTAGGAATCTCTTAAGTGAGAGGGTTGTTCAACAGCTGGTGAGGATAGCCTGAGGGTCAAATTCTCCATTCAGAGGAAGTGTCCCTCCCTGGGACTGTGATGGAGGCATCTAAGTTGGGCAGCAATGGCCTACGACCAATGTAGGATATACTGCGAAGCTAGCAAATTATAGCTTCAGGGCCCCTCGCTTTGTCCACACCTCTTCCAAGGCCCTAGATTTTAGAAAAAAAACAACAAACCTGACTGCCATCCAGTTGGATCCGATTCATAGCGATCCCTCCTTGGGTTTCTAAGGCAGTATCTCTAGAGAAGTAGCTTGCCCAATCTTTCTTCTCAGGAATGGCTGGTGGGTTTGAAGCGCCAGCCTTCTGGTTAGCAGTCAAATGCCTTAGGCACTATACCACCAGAGCTCCCAAGGCCCTAGATGATGCCTATCAATTCATGTTGTTAGGTGCCTTTGAGTCAGTTTCTACCCACAATGACTCTGTGTGCAAGAGAATGAAACGCTACCCAGTCCTGTGCCATCCTCACAATCATTGCTATGCTTGAGCCCATTATTGCAGCCACTGTGTCAGTCCATCTCATTGAGGGTCTTCATCTTTGTCACTGACCTGCTTTATCAAGCATGACAGCCCTCTCCAGGGACTGGTCCTCCAGATAGTGTGTCCAAAGCACGTGAGACAAAGTCTTGCCATCCTTACATCTAAGGAGCATTCTGGCTATACTTCTTCCAAGACAGATGTATTTATTCTTCTAGAAGTCCATGGTAGAGTCAATATTCTTTGCCAACACCATAATTTAAATACATCAATTCTGCAGTCTTCATAACTCTTAAAACCAAAAAACCAAACTCATTGTCATGGAGTTAATTCCAACTCATGGCTGCCCTATGCGTGTCAGAGTTGAACTGCTCCACAGGGTTTTGATGTCTGTGATCTTTTGGAAGTAGATTACCAGGCCCTTCTTCTGAGGCACATCTCTGTGGATTCACACTGCAAACTTTTTGGTTAGTAGCTGAGCACGTAACCATTTGCACCACCCAACTACTTCTTGTTTCTCGGAAAAAGCCCCAAAATTGTATAATCTTTAAGCTCCATAAAACTTGAATTCACCCCAGCATAAGCCTCATCATGAGAGGAGAGCACTTTTGTGTGTGTGTGTGGGTTCCTATAAATGGATTCAACATATGCCTTGAAAAAGAAAGTTATAAGAAATTGAGGCATTGTCATTTTGCCTAGGCCAGTGGTTCTCTGCTTCTAATACAACTAAGAATATATTAGAATTCTCAGGTTTTCATCCTCAAATTATACACACTTGGCTGGGGGTGGGGGTGGGAGCTTATCAATTTTTCTCCCCAGATAATTCTAATAACCTCCTCCAAATTGTCTGGCCACCATTGGTCTAGATTATGGGACCCAGCCCACTAGAGTAAGAATACATTTTTCTATGAACCTGTAGTGGGTGCTGAGATATGCAAATATTTCCTCTATACTCCTCTAGAAGTGTCACCTGCCAACAGGCACAGGGTCACACTCAAGGGAAGGAACTTCCTCACATGAGATCATGCCTCCTGGTAACCTTAAGTTGGAATATCTCTGAAGGTTCATCCAGTATCAGGGCTCCCTGAGAGACTGAGGCCTCTGTTTCAACTACGTCCCAGTTCTCCCTCTACCCTATCCTGCTTTGTCACTTCTTTTCAGGTGTTGTTCCCAAGTGCCCTACCTGATAGACCTCCTGAATGCAAATCTCTGCTCAGAGGCTGTTTTCCAGAGAACCCGACCCATGAAGCTCCCAATCATACTTGTCTGCTCCTTCTCCTATCCTCACACATAACATAACCCACCCAACACCCCTTATACAACATCCCAGAGGAACAAACATTCATAGCTATCAAAAATATTACAAATTTGTAAGAGACACATTATAGAAATAGAAAGTCTGCTATGTAAATTTCTAGGTTTAAAAACAAAAACAAAAAACCTTAGAAATAAAAAGGATTAATTGGAGATGGTTGAAAAAATACATTAAAGTAAAAAACTTATAGATTAGAGAAATACATGTTAGATTAGATAAAATAGATACAATTTAAAATAAAAGATAACAGGCTAGAAGCTGAGATTAAAAAAAAAAAAAAAGAAAGAAAAAAGGCAAAAAGAAAGAAAAGATGAAGTCTTTAGAAGAAAGCCCAGGATATGAAAAGCTGAAAAATATACACATGGATGGGTTTGAGGATTAAGAATAAAATACAAGAACTAAAAAGTAAAAGAAACAAAATTTAATATTGGTTTAAAAAATAAAAGCAAAAAGTTCCTATTGGAGGACCATAAACCACTGCCATCAAGTCAATTCCAACTCATAGTGACCCTACAGGACAGAGTAGAATGCCCCACAGGGTTTCCAAAGCTGTAACTCTTTACAGAAGCAGACTACCTCATCTTTTTCCCATGGAGCCACTAATGGGTTTGAACTGCTAACCTTCTGATTAGGACCTGAATGCTTTAACCACTGTACCACCAGAGCTCCTTGGAGAACCAGACAGCTAATTAAACAAGAGCAAGAAAGAGAAAGGAGAGACAGAATGAGAGACAGACAGACAAACAGAAAGAAAGAGGCAGAGAGAGACACAGAGTGGGGAAATACAGAGATAGAGATACACACAGAGAGGCAGAGAGAGAGAAAGAAAGAGGGAGAGAGAGAGACAGGTGGAGAAACAGGAAGAGACAGAGAGACACACAAACAGAGTACGGCAGAAAGACAAATAGAAATAGAGACAGATGAAGAGACACAGAGAGAGAAAGAAGGGAAAGAGATACAGAGTGAGAGGGAAAAGGAGAGACAGACAGAGACAGACACACATACACACAGACAGAAAACTAGGTTAGGTTTTATTCCAAACAGAACTCTGTGTGGTGGAGACACAGTGCTCCTTGATGGAGGAAGCAATACTACATCCCTACTCTCAGCTGCACAAAATCACATTCATGTTTTGACAAAGATGAATTTTCCATTTAAGTCCTCTAGCAACAGAGGACCAGGCCACCTGGCCTCTGGAAACTTCTCTGCCATGGCCACAAACCACACAGAGAAGAGAAAGTGTGCCTGAAGGCAGGCCTTACTCTGGAAGGCAGAAAATCTTCAGAACAGAAATGAGAAGGGGGATGTCAAAGCTGGGAAGGATGATTGTGACTCACCCATTTATTTTAACCAGCAGATTTGGGGGCAGTGGCTATTTCAAGCTCTGACTGGAGGAAATCTTTCCCATGCATTGCATGGAGATCTTGGCAACTGTCACTGTGGCTTCCTGACGATTGTCCACTCTTTCCTGAAATTCTTCCCATCCCATAGTCTCAGCACTGAGAGTCCTTCTCACCAGGAGACTGAGGTTATGAAAATACTCCCAAGGAGGAAACTGCTTTTCCGGGTGTGTGAAGGGAAGTGGAAAGAGGAATATGATCTGGATTGTACCTGGTTCTGTTCCCAGATGAACAGCTGCCAAGTTTCTCACCCAGAGGCGGCCAATGACAGTGTTTTTCTTCACCCTTCAAAAGTCTAGATTTTCCAGAACGCTATCTTAAATTAGTCACATTTGTGATATTCTCTTAAAATTAATTATTTCAGCTAGTCGTTCATCCCGTAGATATGCATTCAACAGATATTTATTGAATACACTATGCTAGAAACTATAGCAGGAAGCTTAGCAATTAATTCCAGCACAATCATTTTATAGGTGAGGATATAGGCCTAGAGCTGTTTTGTTCAGTACAGTAGCCATTTAAAAGGACTCAAATTAAAAAAATTGGTTTCTAAGTCATATTTCAAGCACTTAATTTTGTTGTTGTTATGCATCATTGAGTCGGGCCCGACTCATAGCGACCTCTCCTCGGATTTCCGAGGCAGTATCACTATGGAAGTAGATTGCCCAACCTTCCTTCCAAGGAGTGGCTGGTGGGTTTGAACCACCAGCCTTCTGATTAGCAGTCAAGTACCTTAGGCACTATGCTACCAGAGCTCCCAATAGACCCATGGCTATTGGCTCTTGTATTGCACAGTGTAGTTCAAGAACATTACCAGAAAGTTTTATTGGACCACAATGGACTAAAAAGCTAAGTGAATTGCTTTGGAAAACATAGTCATTCAATGGTATGGATAAAACTGTGAACAGTCACAATTTCCCAATGTGCATTGTTAGGTGCCGTCAAGTCATCTCTGACTCATAGCAACCCTGTGCACAACAGAACGAAACATTGCCCAGTCCCACACCAGCTCCATGATCCTTGCCATAGTTGGGCCCATCACCGCAGCCACTGTGTCAGTCCATCTTGTTGAAGGCCTTCCCCTCTTTCGTCAACCCTCCACCTTACCAAGCATGACATCCTTCTCCAAGGAATGGTCTCTTCTGACAACATGACCAAAGTAGATGAGACAAAGTCTGGCCCTTCTCACTTCCAAGGAGCATTCAGTTTGCACTTCCTCCAGGACAGATTTGTTTTTTTAGCAGTCCACAGTAACTTCAGGATTCTTCCCCAGCACCACAATTCAAAAGCATCAACACTTCTTCAGTCTTCCTTATTCATTGTTCAGCTCTCACATGCATACAAGGCAATTGAAAACACCATGGCTTGTGTCAGGTCCACCTTAGTCCTCAAGGAGATATCCTTGCTCTTCAGCACTTGAAAGAGGTCTTTTGCAGCCAACTTGCCCAGTGCTATACATCATCTGATGTCCTGACTGCTGCTTCTCTTGGTGTCGATTGTAGAATGAAGTAATATGAAGTCTTTGACAACTTCAATATTTTCTCCATTATCATGATGTTGCTTATAGGTCCAGTTGTGAGGATTTTTGTTTTCTTTATATTGAGATGTAATCCATACTGCAGACTGTATTTTTCAATCTTCATCAGTAAGT
>NW_006921597.1:17834216-17845541 GCF_000298275.1 Orycteropus afer afer | reverse complement strand
AGATCACTTGAAGCTTTTACTGATGAAGATCAAAGACACTACAGTCTTCAGTATGAATTGTGCCTCAACATAAAGAAAATAAAAATCCTCACCACTGGACCAAGAAGCAACATCATGATAAATGGAGAAAAGATTGAAGTTGTCAGGGATTTCACTTTACTTGGATCCACAATCAATGGCCACAGAAGCAACAGTCAAGAAATCAGATGACATATTGTACTGAGTAAACCTGAGGCAAAAGACCTGTTTCCAACATTAAAGAGCAAAGATATCACTTTGAAGGAAAAAAAAATATACATATAGAATATATATAGAAGAATATATACATATCTATGTGTGTATATATATATGTGTGTGTGTGTGTGTGTGTATATATATATATATATAAACCAAACTCACTGCTGTCAAGTCGGATCTGACTCATGACGACCCCTCCTTGGGTTTTCAAGGTGGTATCCCTATGGAAGTAGATTGCCCAATTTTCCTTTCCAGGAGTGGCTGGTGGGTTTGAACCACCAGCCTTCTGGTTAGTAGTCAAATGGCTTAGGCACTACGCCACCACATCTCCCATATATATATATATATATATATATATAGAGAGAGAGAGAGAGAGAGAGAGAGAGTGCTCTCTGGTGGCATAGTGCCTAAGGCACTTGACTGCTAACCAGAAGGTTGGCAGTCCAAACCCAGTAGCCGCACTTCGGAAGGAAGGTTGGGCAATCTACTTCCGTAGTGATATTGCCTCAAAAACCCAAGGATGGGTCACTATGAGTCAGAGATGACTCAAAGGCACATAACAACAACGAGAGAGAGAGAGAGAGAGTTGTTGCTAGATGATGTTGAGTCGATTCCAACTACTCACAGCAACCCTATGAGTCAGAGTGGAACTGTTTTATAATGTTTTCAAGGCTGTGACCTTATTTCCAAGGCACCTGTGGTTGAATTTGAACCAGTAGCCTTTTGGTTAATAGTTTAGTGCTTAATCATTCATGCACTCAGGGACTTCTACATATATACAGAGACATAGACATGGACATAGACAAAGATAAACATATGTGTATATGTAGAAAGAAAGAGAAATATTTTAAGCAATTGGTTCAAGCTAAAATCTAAAATCCATGGGTTAGGCAGTAGGTTGGAAACCCTGCCAACCTGGTACCAAAATCTGTATTAGTTTCTCGGGCTGCCATAGAAAAACACCCCAACATTGATGGCTTATGAGAGGAGAAATTTATTGTTTTTTCTGGAAGTCTAAATTCAAGATGTCAATTAGGCCCTTCTCTCTCCAAAGGCTCTAAGAGAAGAAAATCCCTCCTTGTTTCTTTGGCTTGTGGTGGTGTTGTTTTCAGGTGCCATGGAGTTGGCTCCGACTCATAGCACCTCTGTATATAACAGAATGAAACACTGCCTGGTTCTGCACCATTCTCACAATCTTTTCTATGCTCAAGCCCATCAATGCAGCCATATCATATGTCAATCCATATCACTGAGTGAGGGTCTTCCCCTTTTTTGTAGACCCTCTACTTCACCAAATATATCTTTCTCCAGGGACTGGATCCTTCTGACAATATGGTCAGAGTATATGGGATGAAGTTTGGCTGTTCTTGCTTTTAAGGAGCATTTTGGCTGTACTTCTTCCAAGACAAATTTGTATGTTCTTCTGGCACCCCATGGTATTTTCAGCATTCTTCACCAACACCAAAATTCAAAGGCATCAATTCTTCTGCTGTCTTCCTTATCCATTGTCCAGCTTTCACATGCATATGAGGCAATTGAAAGTACTATGGCTTGGTCAGGTGCACTTTATTCTTCAAGGTGATATCTTTGCTCTTAACTCTTGAAACAAGTCTTTTGCAGCAGGTTTACTCAGTGCAATATGTCATCTGATTTCTTGACTGCTGTTTCTGTGGCCATTGATTGTGAATCCAAGTAAAGTGAAATCCCTGACAACTTCAATCTTTTCTCCATTTATCATAATGTTGCTTTTTGGGCCAGTGGTGAGGATTTTTATTTTCTTTATGTTGAGGCACAATCCATACTGAAGACTGTAGTGTCTTTGATCTTCATCAGTAAAAGCTTCAAGTTATCTTCACTTTCAGCAAGCAAGGTTGTGTCATCTGCATAGTGCTGGTTGTTAATGAGTCTCCACCAATCCTGATGTCATGTTCTTTTTCATATAGTCCAGCTCCTTTAGGTATTTGCTCAGCACACAGATTGAATAAGTATGGTGAAAGAATACAACACTGATGCACATCTTTCTTGATTTTAAACCATGCAGCATCTCATTGTTCTGTTTGAACTACTGCTTTTTTTAAAAAAAAAAAAAAAAATTATGTACAGGTTCCTCATGAGCACAATTAACTGTTCTAGAATTCCTATTCTTCACAATGTTATTCATAATTTGTTATGATCCACACAGCTGAATGTCTTTGTATAGTCAATAAAACAGAGATAGACATCTTTCTGGTATTCTTGCCTTTCAGCCAAGGTCCATTTGACAGCAGTTATATCCCTCATTCCACACCCTCTTCTGAATCCAGCTTGTATTTCTGGCAGTTCCCTGTCAATATCCTACTGCACCTGTTTTTTAATTGTCTTCAGCAAAATTTTACTTGTATGTAATATTAATGATATTTGTAGATACTTTCCACATTTTGTCAGATCACCTGTCTTTGGAATGAGCACAAATATGGATCTCTTCCCGTCGGTTGGCAATCTAACTGTTTTGTGGTAGCCTCAGACATTCATTGGCTTATGGCCTAGCACCAATCTCTGTATTAATCATCATATTACCATCTTCCCTCTGTGTCTCCCTGTCTCTGGTCTCTTCTACTCTTTTTATGAAACCACCAATGTGAAATTTGAAGGCTAGGTAGAGTAGTTAAAGTGGAAGGAAGAAATTAAGAGCTGAATAGAAGATTTCAAAGGGCAAAATATTATAGTGAAATGTGCAAAAGTCTGGAGTTAGAAAACCAAAATGACAGAATATGCTCTGCATTTCTCAAGCTGAAATGGAATAAAAATAAAGCCTCAAGTTGCAATTTTGAAGGATTTTATGGACAAAATATTGAACAACACAGGAAGCAACAAAAGATGAAAGAAACACACAAAGTCACTGAACCTAAAAGCACTGATGGCTGTTCACCATTTCAGGAGATAGGATATGATCAAGAACTGATGGTACTGAAGGTAGAAATCTAAGGTGCACTGAAGACATTGGCAAAAAAACAAGGTTCCAGGAATTGGTGGAATATCAGATGAGATTTCAACAAACAGATGCAACATTAGAAGTACTCATTTATTTGTCTATGCCAAGGAATTTGGAACACAGCTACCTGGTGAACCAACTAGAAGAGATCTATATTCATACCTATTCCAAGGAAAGTTATCCAAAAGAGTACAGAAGTTATTAAACAATATTATTAATACCTCACACAAGTAAAATTTTGCTGAAGATCATTCAAAACTGTCTACAAATGTACATCAACATAGAACTGCCAGAAATTCAAGCTGGATTCAGGAGAGGAATGAAGGATATCACTGTTACATGGATCTTAGGTGAAAACATACAATACCAGAAAAATGTGTTTTGTTGATTACACAAAGGCATTCAACTGTGTGGACCATAACAATGTATGGATAACATTGTGAAGAATGGGAATTTCAGAACATTTAACTGTGTTCATGTGGAACCTGTAGCTAGAGGCAGTCACTCAACCAGAACAAGGGTATGCTGTATGGTTTAAAATTAGAAAAGGTGTATGTTAGGGTTGAGTTCTTTCACTATGCTTATTTAATCTGTAAGGAACCCTGTTGGTGCAGTGATGAAGTGTTTGGCTGCTACCCAAAAGGTCAGTGGTTCAAACCCACCAGCTGCTCCATGGGAGAAAATGAGGCAGTCTACTGGTGGCATAGTGCCTAAGGCATTTGACTGCTAACCAAAGGCTGGTAGTTCAAACCCACCAGCCACTCCTCAAAAGGAAGATTGGGCAATCTACTTCCATAGAGATACCACCTTGGAAACCCAAGAAGGGGTCGTTATGAGTTGGGATTGACTGACGACAGTGAATTGAGTACTTCCATAAAGATTTACACCCCTGAAAGCCTTATCAGTCAGTTCTACCCTGTCTTGTAGGACCATGATGAGTCAGAATTGACTTAAAGGCAGTAGGTAGAATTCAATCTGTATCTTGAACAAATAATCTGAGAAGCTGAACTACGTGAAGAAAAGGATCAGATTAGAAGCAGACCTAACCACATGCAATATGCAGGCGACATAACCTTGCTTGGTGAAAGTGAACAGGACTTGAAATACTTATTGATGAAGATCAAAGACTACAGCTGTCAGGATGGATTGCACATTAACACAAAGAACACAAAAATTCTCACAACTGCACCAGTAAGCAACATCATGATAAATGGAGAAAATATTGAAGTTGTCAAGGATTTCATTTTACTTGGATCCACAATCAACACCCATGAAACATCAGTCAAGAAGTCAAATGGCATTGAGCAAATCTGCTGCAAAAGACCTCTTTAAAGTATTAAAAATCAAGATGTCACTTTGAGGACTAAAGTCCACCTGACCCAAGCCATGGTATTTTCAATCAGCTCATATGTAAGCAGAAGCAAGATAATAAATGTTGTTGGTGAAGAATATTGAATGTACTATGGACTCCTAGAAGAATGAATAAACCTCTCTTGGAAGACATACAGCCAGAACGTTCTTTATAAGTGAAGATGGTGAGACTTCATCTCATTTACTTTGGACATGTTATCAGGAGGCACCAGTTTCTGGAGAAGGACAGAGGGTACATCATTTACTTGGTAAAGCAGAGGGTAAGTGAAAAAGAGGAAAATCCTTAATGAGGTGGATTAACACAGTTGTTGCAATAGTGGGCTTGAACAGAGCAATGATTCTGAGGATGGTGCAGGACCAGGTGGTGTTTCGTTCTATTGTGCATAGGGTAGCTCTGAGTTGGAATCAGATGGCACCTAACAACAACAACAACATGATTGGATTAGACCCACTCTACTACAGTATGACCTCGTGTTAACTGATAGCATCTTCAAAGACCCTATTTCCAAATAAGATAGTATCTGCAGATACTGAGGCTGAGGACTTCATCATGTTCTTGGAGGGACACAATTCAATCCAAAACAAAGACAAACTGACCAAGTGTCTGGCCTGCAGCCAAATAGACAGGACCTGGGTGTGTTGTCATCTGGAGGCAAAAGCTGGATGGGGTGGGACTGTGGAAGATGAGAGCTTAGTGTGTAGGATTACAACACAATAGCTACAGCACAGGCCCTAGAGCTACTTTCCTTGGGCCAATGCCCCCTGCTACTACTTCCTAGGATCAAGGTTCTGAATCTCTCTGTGCCTCAAGCAGCCATAGGTACCAATCTTATGGGATCACTTTTAATGATTTTAGGTATTAATGCCTGTCATTAAAACAATCCTTGGCACATGATATAACTTTTATAGATGAAGAGACTGCAACACAGATAAATTCAATAATCATCTTGTGGAAACAGATCACAATTTCAGGTACATCTGACTCCAAGTCTATGTCCTTAACCACTGCTCTATACTCCCTTCATAAATATGTTGAATCTTGATAGAGGCAGGCCAGGAATCAGGGGGCAAGGTTAGGGTGAGGCTTTATCTGTAGGGAAGGAAAAGGAGACTCCTGATATCAAATTATACCTGCACAATGTGATCCAGCTTTGACACCATGGAGGTTCATGTCCTGGCCCTATTATCTACCACCTGTGTGACCTTGAGCAGGTTGCTCCCTCTTGGCCCCAGACTCCTCACCTGTGCAGTGAAGAGTTGGAGTATGAGGACTTTAAGACCCCTCTGACCTTGATGCTTCTGTTCTGACCCCCACACATCCCTGCCCATAGCCCGTGCTCTAGTTTGGGTGACTATTATGCGATAGTGCTGTGTGCATATATCTGAAGGCATCTCTAATGACAAATGTATCTGAGCAAATCTCTCTCCTGTCCTCACCAACATTGATTTTTCCAAGGGTGGAATCAATGCACAGCTGAGATGAAGAGCGGATCAGTACACAGTGTTCTTCCCAGAGTCTACAGAGGACAGGACCTTGCAGAACTATCTGCTTACATTGTCTGCCTTTGTGACTCTTCCTGGGACTTCTGCAGGCATAGCACTGGAGTAGGGTGACAGGTGGTGAGGAAAATGAGGAAGCAATATTCTTCTTGGCTTGGGGTGCAGAAACAGAAGCTACTTGACTTCTAGTCACAGGAAATCTGAGTATAGTCACCTTTCAGGGACTTAGTTTAAGAATCCATCTATGAAAATCTTCTTATCTGCAGGCTAGTTTGGACTGTTGAAGGGCACATGGAAGTGTCTTGCACATTGATAAGTTCTATGAAGTGGATGCAGTTTTCTTCTTGGGAAATTACCAGTGCTCAACAGAAATCATTTACAAACACATTAAGCCTTAAAAATGGAGACTAGAAGCCGTGCACAGTCCTGCTACAGAAGCAAGAGTATCTAAGGACATAGCTATGGCTTTCTACTTGACATCCAAAGCAGGGTCCTAGTGAAGAGCATGCAAGTCCATACTAAAAACAGCCCAGCAGGAAAGGCAGTGTGATGAAGGCCAGAGGGCTATGCTTGGAATTAGATGTGCAAAGATAAAGAGGGGTTAACAGTCTAACCCACCACCAGTCTGTCAATTTGTCATATTGTGGCAGCCTGTGTGTTGCCATGAGGCTAGAAGCTATGTCACTGTTTATCAAATACCAGCAGGTGGATGAGTTTAAGTGGAACTTCCAGACTAAGACAGTCTAGGAAGAAAGGTCTAGCAATCTCTTTCCAAAAAATCAGCCAATGAAAATCTCATGTACTGCAACAAAATATTCTCCAACATAGTGCTGGAAGATGACCCTCTAAATTGGAAAGCACTCAGAACACACATGGCCACAACAATGGACTCAAAAATGTGGTCAAAGATGGTGACTTAGTCAGACACCTCATAACATCCCTCTTACAACAAAGACCCAAGAAAACAAGTGAATCAGATATAGACAACTGTAGAACCCTGAGCATCAAAGGCAAGGCTGAATTGGACTGAGTACCAACTGGAAGGAAGGACTGTACAAAAACAGTGGACATGGAGATTTATAGATCTCTGGTGTCCTACCAGCAAAGCATGGCCATATTGAGACCAAGCAAGCAACATTTCCAGTTGAAGCCCCCATTACCTGGTACAGCCAAGCAGAGATAACTCCACATCCATGTCCAGAGCCAGGCAAGAGTGCTCCCAGACCTGTGAAAGTTAAGTACACACTCCTCACTGACTGTGCCTCTCCAACACCCTTTGCCAGAGGCCTGTGGATCTGCAGTTCACACCCCCCACACACACACACACATCCATCCCCACTAACATGCAGTCACAGTCTGGTGGCACCCACTCCTGCTCCAGCCATTCACACTGTGTGCCTACAGAACAGCAGTGCCTGATGTTACACCAAGCCACCCACATTGGGGTCTCATGAACTGGCAGTGCTTGTAAACTGGAGGCATTCCTATGCTCAGCCATCGACACTGGGGCTGGCAGAGCAGTGGCACCTCCTACTTCTTCCAGACATCTGCACCAAGGGCCTGAGGACTGGTAGAACACCATTCCCCATGTCATGCTCCACTAGACAAGGACATGCTCTCTTAGCAGGCACCCATGGACTGCTGGCATCTCCTCTGCTTTGCCTTCTGCACCATCTCCAAGGCCTGGAAACCAGAGACTTGTACCTACTCCAAACACATTTTTACAGCCCTGCCATTGGTGAAAGTTTCCATACCACTCCCTAGTGAACAATGACCCAGGCACACTTGCCTGACCACCAGGCAACCAGCAGTGCACACACACAAAAGTCTACCCAGTGACCAGTGGGAATACTCCCTGCACACACACTTAGTGGCCGGACAGACACATCATCATTCCAGCAACACCAGCTACATCTTCAGCTGACCTGCAAGATCTGTTCACACACTAGTCATTGCCCCACTGACCTGGAAACAGATGATGAGCACTCCAGTATAGTCAGATTAGTGATCAGAGTAGTAGAATGCCCCACCTAGTTGGATATATACAAATAAATAAATAAATAAATAACAATAATAACAAAACCAGGACACAGCAAACAAATAAACAAATAAATATAATAACATCTTAATGCCTCAGAAACAATGTTGTTGTTGTTTTTATTTGCCATCGAGTTGGCCCCGACTCATAGTGACCCCTCCTTGGGTTTCCGAGGCAGTATCATTACGGGGGTAGGAATGCCCAACCTTCCTTCCAAGGAGTGGCTGGTGGGTTTGAACCGCCAGCCTTCTGGTTAGCAGTTAAGTGCCTTAGGCACTATGCTACCAGAGCTCCTAGACAATGTCAAATCACATACAGAAGAAGGACAAGATGGCTCCAGCAAGTGACTAAAATAAAGAACCAGAAAACCTTCTGAAGAAGAAGTAGTCATAAAGCTACCTGATAAGGATTTCAAAAGACTAATATAAAATGTTCTGTAAAAGGTCAGGAAAGAGATCAAGGAAAACACACACACACACAAATAAAGAAAGCAGACAAACTCAAGGAAAACATGACCATAGCAATAGAAGAATTCAGGAAAATAATATAAGAATAAAACAACAGAAACCACACAAAAACAAATTCAAAAGATTAACAAAAAAATTTTAGAAAGTGACAATTCAATAAATAGGACATAGGAGCAAAATTGAATCAATGGAAGACAGAATCAGTAAAATAGAAGACAAATGCCTTGCAATCAATTTGTCTGAGGGAAAATCAGAAAAAAAAGAATGAACAAAAATGAAGAAACTCTAAGAATTATGTGGGATACTATCAAGAGGAAAATTTTATGTGTGATCAGAATTCCAGAACAAGAGGATGCAAACATACAAAAAACCACAAAGAGAATTGAAGATTTGCTAGCAGAAAACTTCCCTAATATCATGAAAGATGAGTAGATATCCATTCAAGAATCTCAATGAACCCCATAACAGAATAGATCCCAAAAGAAAGTCACCAAGACATATCATAATCAAACTTGCCAAAACCAAAGACAAAGAAAAAATCCTGACAGCAGACTGGGAAAAATGAAAAGGAGAACCAGTAACACTGATTACTTGGCAGAAACATGCAGGCAAGAAGACAATGAGATGACATATACAAAACCTTCAAAGAAAAAAAATGTTACTCAAGAATTATATATCCAGCAAAACTGTCTCTCAATTCAATGAGAAAATTAGGACACATCTAGAGAAACAGAAATTAAGAAGAATTTGTAAAAAACAGACCAATCCTATAAGAAATATTATAAGGAGTCCTTCAGTTAAAGATACAATAGACAACAACCTGTATTTAGGACACAAGACAGCATTAGCCAGATACCGACTGTGATAGTTATGTTTGTGTATCAACTTGACTGGGCCTGGTTGAGTGGCTGGGCAGCTGGTGGTAGTTATTTCCCATGATGACTCTGGCAATCAACTCCATGGTGGGATCTACCACAAGCAGCTGAGTAGCTGCCTTTGGATATGTGGTCTGCTTTCCATATATAAGCAAGAGCTTTGGGAATGGTCTCTAGCCTATGACGTGCTTGGACCCTGCATGTAGCCGTGTTGTTGTTCAGCAGCCTGCCATGCTCCCAACCTCAGGACTTACAATGGACTTAAATTAATGGCCTGCTGTGTGGTTTGGTAACATCAGGACTATGCCTTTTTACTTGGCAACCTTGGGCTTGGCAGCCTCAGTAGCCAACAGCTGTCTGAGTGAAGAAAAGCCTCTTGCTTCAGTGGGCCAGGAGCTGGAGGCAGAACTGAAGCCTAAGGCTGAGGGGCTTACACCCAGCCCCAAGAACTTGGCACTTTGAACTTGGACTTAAAGCCTACAAATTGTAAGAATAAACTCCTGTTTGTTTAAGCCACCCCATTTGTAGTATATTTCTTGTCAGAGCAGCACTAGGTAACCAGAACACTGACCCAGATAAGGAATTCTCAAAAATAAAATAAAGCTAAAAGACTGACAGCAGGAAATCAGAGACATCAATATGTAAATGAAGACATGTGAAAACAAAAAGGGAAATTGGCTGGTGTAGTTATAGAACATTCATGTGGAGAGGAAGTGAAGGTGACATCTAGAAATGAAAGACTGATTAAACTTCAGGAAGATAAAGGTAAATTTCAATTCAGTCACAAAGAAAGTTAACGAATCTTCTCTTCAGAATAAAAAAAGAAAAACACAAAGACACAGTAAACTCAAGATCAACAGTCATGAACGAAATGGAAAGAAAATCCACAGACAAAAAGAACTCAGCACAAAAATTAAGCAGAACAAGGAAACTATCAACATCACACACACATGCACAATCACAACAAAATGACAGCAGTAAACTCAAACCTATTGATAACCACACTGAATGTAAATGGCTTAAACACAATGGTAAAGAAACAGAGAGTGACAGAATGCATTAAAAAAATATCCATCAATATGCTGTCTACAAGAGATGCACTTTAGGAAAAATGCACAAATAAACTAAAATCAAAAGAAAGAAAAAATATATCAAGAAAATCACAAAAAAGAGCAGAAATGACAATATTAATTTCTGATAAAATAGACTTCAGAGCAAAATCCACCATAAAAAGGTAAAGAAGGATATTATATAATGATGAAAAGGTTCAATCCACAAAGAAGACACAAACATGATAAATATATGTATGCACTCAAAGTACAGGGCTCCAAAATACATGAAACAAACTCTAAGAGCTTTGAAAAGAGAAATAAACAGTTCCACAATAATAGTCAAAGACTTCAACACACTACTTTCAGGGAAGAACACAACAACTAGAAACAAACTCAACAAAGATACAGAAGATCTAAACACTACAATTAACCAATCTAACCTCATAGACATCTATAGAACACCATACCCAACAGCAGCAAAGCGTACGTTCTTTTTCAAAGCACATGGATCATTCTCCAGAACAGGTCGCATTTTAGATCATAGAGCAAACCTCAATAAAATCCAAAACATTGAACAACAATTGAAATAATAATCCAGATGAAAGGAAACAGAGAACACAGGGCAGAAATGAGGAGTGTGTTGACACATTGTGGAGAGTGCAACCAATATCACGTAACACTTTATGTACAAACTATCATATAAGAAACTAATTTTCGAGAGGCGGGGCAAGATGGCGGACTAGGCAGAAGGATTGCACAGACCCTCTTCAACAAAGAAAAGGGAAACCAATTAACACAGACACAGAAGATAATC
>NW_006921597.1:17816218-17827266 GCF_000298275.1 Orycteropus afer afer | reverse complement strand
TACTCTGTAAATCTTCACCCAAATCCTAATTAAAAAAAAAAAAAAAGAAACTAATTTTCCCTGTAAACTTTCACATAAAACACAATTTTAAAAAATAAAAATACAAACACTGAAAAAATACAGATTATAAACATCATCATTACCAGAAAGAGTAAGTGTAGGAAAGTCACATGGGAAAAATGACCCAAAATTGTGTTGAAAGAGTTGTTGTTGTTAGGTGTCCTTGAGTTGGTTCCAACTCATAACAACCCTATGTAAAACAGAATGAAATTCTGCCTGGTCCTGCACCATCCTCACAGTCATTGCCACGTTTGAACCCATCGTCGCAGCCACTATGTCAATCTGCTCTCGTTGAGGGTCCTCTCCTTTTTCGCTAACCCTCTACTTTACCAAGCATGATATCTTTCTCCAGGGATTGGTCCCTTCTGATAACATAGCCAAAGTACAAGAGATGAGGTCTGGCCATTTTCACTTCTAAAGAGCATTCCAGTTGTACTTCCTCCAAGACAGATTTGTTCATTCTTCTAGCAGTCCATGGTACATTCAATATTCTTCACCAGTACTGAAATTCAAATACATCCATTCTCCTGTGGTCTTCCTTATTCGTTATCCAGCCCTTACATGCATATGAGACTATTGATAATACCAGGGCTTGGGTCAGGTGCACCTTAGTCTTGAAAGTGACATCTTTGCTATTTAACACTTTAAAGAGGTATTTTGCAGCAGATTTACAGTGAAATATGTTGTTTGATTTCTTGACTTCTGCTCCCATGGACACTGACAGTGGATCCAAGTAAAATGAAATCCTTAATGACTCCAATCTTTTCTCCATTTATCATGATGTTGCTTATTGGTCTAGTTATGATGACTTTTCTTTATATTGAGGTGTAATCCATAGTGAAGGTATAATTTTTGATCTTCATTAGTAAGGGCTTCAAGTCTTCTTAACTTTCTGCAAGCAAGATTGTGTCATCTGCATATTGTAAGGCCACAGTAAGGAGAAGAGGACGCATAAAAGTGAGGTTAAAGAGAAGTTTTTATTCTGAGTTTCCGGGCGAGGTTCACGGGTCCCTGAGAGGGGCCCGAGAAGTCGCACTGCTTGGCTGGGGAAAGTAGGGTTTCTAGTCTTGTGGAGGACCTAAGTGGGGACACTAAGGAAATGGTGGGGTCCAATTAGCTGTTAGCATGGGTCTGTACTTAATTAGCATGAGGGGGCTTCACAAGAGGAAGTTTGTCACTGCATGGGACTTTGCAGTCTGGGTGGGTTCTGTCACTTTGGTTGTCTTATCAGGCTGTCTCATCAGGGCCTGACATCTGGAGGAAGTTGCTAACTGAAATGTTGGTGGCTTGGGTTTGCTTCGGCCTAACACATATCACAGGTTGTTGATGAGTCTTCCTGATGCCACGTTCTTCTTCATATAGTCCAGTTTCTTGGATTATTTGCTAAGCGTACAGATTTAATAAATAACGTGCAAAGATACAACCCTTATGCATATTTTTCCTGATTTCAAACCACACAGTATCTTCTTTTTCTGTTTGAATGACTGTTTCTTGGTCTACAAGCACAATTAAGTGTTCCAGAATTCCCATTCTTTGCAATGTTATCCATAATTTGTTATGATCCATACAGTTTAATTCCTCAACTTCATGGCAGTGGGTGTTGGAGAAGAGGTGGATATAAATATGGCTAAAAGAGTGCTCTTCTGATTGTCTACCAGTATTTCCCCATGGGGCTTTGCTAAAGGTGAGTATCACAACAAAAGAAATTATATAGCAGGTTAATTATATACTAAATGTGTGGTATTTGCAGAGTAGTCAACAATATTTCAGATGTGCTACATTTCCTGTACCAGGAGAAACTAATTAAACTCTGGGAAAAGAAAGTGTGTGTGTGTTTGAGAACAGAGAGTAGAATCAGAATAATCTGATGTGTCATACTCTTTCCATGACTTTGACCTTAACAGATAACCTTCACTCACAAATCTTGGTTTCTCATTCTTCATTCGTATATATTTTGACCAGTAATCATTTAGAAATGGTATAGAAAAATCCCAGGTTTTTTTTTTTTTAAATCCTATCTTCCCAGCAGGAATTGTCCTTCAAGAAAACACTATTATTTTCAAATGTGATAAATGAAAGCCAATATCAGTTTAGTAACTTCCTCAGAATAGAGCAGTAAGGCAAAGGCAGAACTGGAGATAGAACTCAGATCCTTGTTTCCTATACCAGCCGAGGGTGAACATGTTTTTCTATAATGTCTTTGCTACAAGTAATGGTGAAGTCAGAAATTTATACCAGGTGTGTGGTAACATTCTGGGTCTTCTCTACAGTTGTCATAGATAATCCTACTTATTAAACTCCTACAGAGGCACTAGGGTGTAGAGACTTCTGTTGCCTGCCACCCCATTCTGACTTTTGTTTCTATGATCAGCATGACTTAAAAGGGAAATTAAGTGAGAAGGGCTGTGGAGCTGGGGTCACTACTTTAGGAATTATGCTACTTGTGGCCAGCTAATGAATGACTGCCCATATGCTCTACAACTAAATATTCCCTGATGAAGGCCCTTGACCTTGAACCAAGGGGTTAATGGTACCTAAAATGTAAAACACAACAGCTACAGATGAGCAATTGCCCTACTATCTTCACTGCCTTCCTTTCCTTTGTATGAAATGAGCATGCTTAATATCCAGGATATTCATGGAGTGTGATTCCCTCCCCTTGGGATGACCTTTGGTTAATAACCTTCTCCCTATGTCTTTCTCACTCAAACTTCCTCGTCCCCCACTCCCTTTTGTCCTCATCAGGTGAATGGTGCCTGGGAGCGCATAGATGCTGGCTGAGATCAGAAGCCTGACCAGGTAAAATGTCTAATTTCAAAGCAATCTCCAAGATTCTGGGATAGATCCCAGGGTAGCTGAATTGGGAAGTGCTGCAACCAAAATTTCTGGAGGATTTTCCTCAGCACACTCAAAGATGCTGCAGTTTACTCAAGATTTCTGGTAGTGATACTCTGCCCTCTGGAGGGAGATCTGTAGAAATTACCAAGTCTCCTTGTCTGCCTGATTTCAAGAGCATCTATGTTTTGAGGCCCAAACTTGAGGTGAGATTTCTTGAAAGCTTCTGGGTAAGTGCCTAGTTCCCACTGGACCCTCAGCTTCCTGCAGACAGGAAGGAGAGGAAAAGCACACAGGGAGATAGATGCTGAGGAAAGAATGCTGAACTAGGTACCTGGTCAGTCAGCTCTGCTGTTGTATAAACAATCATAGATTTTCTCTAACTCCTGTGGTGCCACAGTGGAGGGGGTGAATGTTCCTGGCTAATGGTGCTAATATGGCAATGTTTCTTAAAGCTCTTCCCTTCTCATCCCTCTAGATTTCTCTTCCTCTGTTTCCTAGGACCAGGAATTGTCAAGACGCTATCAGAGAAGGCTTTGAGTGGATGGAAAGAGTGATCATTACTCACATTCAGAGAGGAAATGCCCCAGATTGATTCCATGCTATATGGGCCCTCTTTAAAGTTAATGATAGCCATAAAAACAAATGAATATATGTTGTTAACTCTGTGCCAGGCATTATTCTAAGAAATTGTCATACATTTACTCATTTAATGTTCTTAACAGCCTTATGAGGTAGGTACTGCTTTACTTCTATTTTGCAGATGAGTGAACTGAACCTCACATAATTTAAATAGCTTTTCAGGTAGAAGTGGCAGATTTGGAGTTTGAACTAGAGCTCTTAACTACTCTATTGGTTCTATTACTTCTTCTGACTCAACATAGTAGGTCACTGGGGATAAAGAGCCTAGATGCAGAGAGATGGTTTATTGTTAGAGGCTGAAACTACCTGAGGGAACAATAAAATTCCTTGGATTCCAGAAAAGGAAGAAGTTCAAGGCTGAGTGGCCTCTCCAAAACAGATTTTGCACACAGACCCTCTTCAGCAGAGAAAAGAGAAACCAATAGACACAGATACAGGAAATAATCTTGGAGCCCTGAGCTAATCCAAGAGTGGATTAAACACCAAATAGTAGAGAAACCTGTATGAAAACATTGAATAAGGAGAAAATGGAGCTGCAGACTATCAGCTATCCTGATGGCACAGAAAACTTGAAAATTTCCAAGTGCTGTTAGGATCTTTGTATTAACCAAAAAAATTGGCCCTATTCACCAAGGGCTGCATGGATGACTGCACTGGTAGCTGATGACTAAAAAGGGAAACAGCAAAGAAGAAGATGAACTGAGCTGTGGACTTTTGGCTGCCCTGAGGGTGCAACCATTTTTAATATTTACAAGCTGTGTGGCCATTTTGGATATTTAAAGCAACAGTGTTCTGGTTCAGATTCCAGGGACCTAAGAAGTTTCCACCACTTGTCTGTCAGTTTGTCATACTTTGGTGGCTTGTGTGTTGCTGTGAGGCTGGAGACTGTGCCACCAGTATTTCAAATACCATCAGGGTCACCCATGGTAGACAGATTTCAGCAGAGCTTCCAGACTAAGGCAGACTTGGAAGAAGGAAGGGGCCTTCCACTTTTCAAAGAATTGGCCAGTGAAAACCTTATGACTAGCAGTGAAACACTGTCTGATATATTACTGGAAAACTATGAATACCCCTGAAACATTGTCTGATATAGTGCCAGAGGATGAGCCCCTCAGGTCAGAAGGTACTAAAAACACAACTGGGGAAGAGCTGCCTCTTCAGAGTAGAGCCAACCTTAATGACTTGGTTGGAATAAAGCTTTTGGGACCTCCATTTGCTGATGTGGCACAATTCAAAATGGGAAGAAACAGCTGCAAATGTCCATTAATAATTGGAAAATGGAATGTATGAAGCATGAATCTAGGAAAATTGGAAGTTGTCAAAAATGAAATGGAACACATGAAGATTGATGTCCTAGGCATTAGTGAACTGAAATGGGCTGGTTTTGACCATTTTGAATCAGACAATCATATGATCTACTATGCCAGGAATGACAAATTGAAGAGGAATGGCATGGCATTTATCATCACAAAGAACGTTTCAAGATTTATCCTGAAGTACAATGCTGTCAGTGATAGGATAATATTCATACGCTTACAAGGAAGACCAATTAATACTACTATTATTCCAATACACACCAACCACTAAAGTCAAAGATAAGGACACTGAAGATTTTTACCAACTTCTGCAGTCTGAAATTAACCAAACATGCAATGAAGACGTGTTGATTTACCCTGGGGATTGGAATGCAAAAGTTGGAAACAAAGAAGTATCACCAGTAGTTGGAAAATATGGCCTTGGTGATAGAAATAACACTGAGATTGCATGATACAATTTTGCAAGACCAATGACTTTTTCGTTGCAAAATCTTTTCTTCAACAACACAAACAGTGGCTGTACATTCAGACTTTGGCAGACGGAGTACACAAGAATCACATCAACTATATCTGTGGAAAGAGGTGACGGAGAAGCTCACTATCTTCAGCCAAAACAAGACCAGGAGCTGATTGTGGAACAGACCAACTGCTCATATGCAAGTTCAAGTTGAAGCTGAAGACAATTACAAGTCCATGAAAGCAAAATGTGACCTTGATTATATCCCTCCTGAATTTGGAGACCATCTGAAGAAAAGATTTGATGCATTGAACACCAATGACCAAAAACCAGAGGAATTGTGGGATGACATCAAGAACATCCTTCATGAAGAAAGCAAAATGTCATTAAAAGACAGGAAAGGAATAAAAGAGCAAAATGGATGTCAGAAGAGACTCTGAAATTTGCCCTTGAATGGAGAGTAGCTAAAGCAAATGGAAGAAATGACAAGATAAAAGAGCTGAACGGGAGGTTTCAAAGAGCAGCTCGAGAAGACAAAGCCAATTACTATAATGAAATGTGCAAAGACCTGGAGTTAGAAAACCAAAAGGGAAGAACATGCTCGACATTTCTCAAGCCGAAAGAACTGAAGAGGAAATTCAAGCCTCGAGTTTCAATACTGAAAGATTCTACGGGCAATATATTGAATGATGTAGGAAATATCAAGAGAAGATGGAAGGAATACACAGAGCCACTGTACAAAAAAGAATTGGTTGATTTTCACCCATTTCAGGAAGTAGCATATGATCAAGAACCAATGGTACTGAAGGAAGAAGTCAAAGCTGCACTGAAGGAACTGGTGAAAAACAAGGCTCTAGGAATTGACTTAATACCCACTGTGATAGTTGGAGCTGTGTGTCAACTTGGCTGGACCACAATTTTGTGTGTTTTAAGCAATTGTGATGTGGGTTATTCTTATGATGGGATTGGATGTGTATGTTTAGAGCAGCCAATCCATTGAAAGGGGTTTCCTTAGGGGTATGGCCTGCTTCCAGTATGTTTATGGAAATCCTGGGAAAAGAGACACTCTTCTGTGGATTGGGATCCTGTTGTGCTGCCTACAACTGTCTGTGAGTGAACAATCCACCATTCAGTCTGGTGATCTTGGATTCATTATTCATTGGAGTCAACAGTCAGTAATCTGCCTGCCAACCTTGAGCTTGTCAGCCCCTGCAGCTGTGTGAATTGAGAAAAGCCTCCAGCTTGACGTTTGATCCAAGAACTTGGGACTTGTCAGCTTCTATAAGTATGTGAACCATTTTCCTAAGATAAATTTCTCTTTCTCTATATGTATATATAAGCTTTATTGGTTTTGCTTCTCTACAGAACCGAGCCTAACACACCAACTGTGATGTTTCAATGAATGGATGCTGCCCTGGAGGCACTCACTTGGCTATGCCAGGAGATTTGGAAGACAGCTACCTGGCCAATGGACTGGAAGAGATCCATATTTGTACCCATTCCAAAGAAACATGATCCCACAGAATGTGGAAATTATTGAACAATATTATTAACATCACCTGCAACTAAAATATTACTGAAGATAATTCAAAAATGGTTGCAGCAGCGTATTGGCAGAGAACTTCCAGAAATGCAAGGTGGATTCAGAAGAGGATGTGGAACAAGGGATGTCATTGCTGATATCAGATGGATCTTGGCTGAAAGCAAAGAATACCAGAAATATATGTACTTGTGTTTTGTTGACTGTGCAAAACATTCAATTGTATGCATCATAACACATAATGGATAACATTGAGAAGAATGAGAATTCCAGAACACTTAATTGTATTCATGAGGAACTTGTACATAGACCAAGGGGCTATGTACACATAGAACAAGGGGATACTGCATGGTTTAAAATCAGGAAGGGAGTGCATCAGGGTTGTATCCTTTCAGCACATGTATTCAATCTGTGTGCTGAGCAAATAATTCCAGAAGCTGGACTACATGAAGAAGAACATGGCATCAGGATTGGAAGAAGACTCATTAACAAACTGCAATATGCAGATGACACGATTTTCCTTGCTGAAAGGGAGGATGACTTGAAGCACTTATTGATGAAGATCAAAGAGTACAGTCTGCAGTATGGAGTACACCTCAATATAAAGAAAACAAAAATCCTCATAACTGGCCCAATAAGCAGCATCACAATAAATGGAGAAAAGATTGAAGTTGTCAAAGACTTCATATTACTTGGTTATACAATCAACACAATGGAAGCAGCAGTCAAGACATCAGACAACATATTGCATTGGTCGATCTGCTGCAAAAAACCTCTTTCACATGCTGAAGAGCAAAGACAACTCCTTGAAGACTAAAGTGTGCCTAACCAAAGGCATAGTATTTTCAATCATTTCATATGCCTGTGAGAGCTGGACAATGAATAAGGAAGACCAAAGAAGAGTTGATGGCTTTGAGTTGTGGTGTTGGCGGAGAATACTGAAAGTACCATGGACTGCTAAAAGAACTAACAAATCTGTCCTGGACAAAGTGCAGCCAGAATGCTCTTTGGAAGCGAGAATGGCCAGACTTTGTCTCAAGGAGTTTGGTCATGTTGTCAAAAGGGACCATTGCCTGGAGAAGGATATCATGCTTGGTGAAGTGGAAGGTCAACAAAAAAGGGGAAGACTCTAACAAGATGGGTTGACACAGTGACTGCAATGATGGGCTTAGGTATAGCAAGGATCATGAGGCTGCCACAGGACGAGGCAGTGTTTCATTCTGTTGTACATAAGGTCACTATGAGTTGGAGATGACTTGAAGGCACCTAACAACAACAACAACAACATTTGTATGTGCTGTAAGAATGTCCAAGTATATAGCAAAGCTGACAAGAGGCAAGGTTGTGGTGACTTCTTGGCCACAGCCAGCTATCCCAGGGAGTGAGTGGTTAGACCTGAGGCCTTGGGACCATGGTCACAGGGGACATCAAGCTCGATTGGCATAACATACTACACAAAAACATTAGTGAGTAGCAACTGGGGTCTTAAAAGCTTGTAATGTCCTTCTAAGATGCAACAACTGCTCTCCACTTGTCCAGAGCAAAGAAGAATGAAGAAAACCAAAGACGCATGGGATCAATTAGTCCAAGGGATTGGTAGACCATGAGATCCTCAGCCTATATGATCATGAGACCAGAAGAACTAGATGGTGCTTGTCAATCACTTGGAGGGGGATCAGTGCAGGAGATCCTGGATAGAGTAGAACAATGTGGAACAAAATTCAAAATCTTAAAAAAAAAAAAAAAAAAAGGACCAGATTTGCTGGTCTTAAAGAGCATGGTGAGATCTCTGAGACTATGGCCCCTAGCTATCCTTCAGGTCTGGAGTTGAAGTCACTCCTGTGACTTCCAGCCAAACAATAGACAAGCATATGGGGTGAACATTTACATAAGGTAGTTATACTACTTGGAGTGACAACTCATGGGAGAACAGAAGGGCAATGTTTGCACAGGGAGACAGCTCGGGGGCAAGAGTGCATGGAAGGGAAGAACACAGGGAAGAGGTAACTACAGAGAGGAAGTGGGAAGAGAGCTGTTACACTGGGGGGAATTGCACTCAATATCATGAGACGAAGTATGTATGAACTTCTGTATGGAAAATGAATTTTCTCTGTAAACTTTCACCCAAATCACAATAAATATTAAAAAACAAAACAAAACAAAAAACAGATTCTGCAAGAAAAGTGTCATCTGAGACAATCCTCCTGAATCCCACTGATTCTCTACAAATAATAACAATGGCTTCCACAAGATGCATCATGGGTTGACAAATCCTAACTTGGAAACTTTAAGCTCCTTGAGAATAGGGGTTGTTTTAATGCCTAAGGCACTTGACTGCTAACCAGAAGGCTGGCAGTCAAACCCACCAGCCACTCCTTGGAAGGAATGTTGGGCAATCTACTTCCATAGTGATATCACCTTGGAAACCCAAGGAGGGCTTGCTATGAGTCGGGTCCGACTCCACGGCACATAACAACAGTGTCCAGCATATAGGCACTAGTAGGTGCATAGTGTATGCTTGCAGGATATAAAGTGAGATAAAATAATCACTAATATTTAATGAGCAATTACAATATGTCAGGCACACTTCTAAGGACTTTACATGGACTATCCCATGTGATCTTCACAGCATCTCTATTAAGTTTGGTTATTATTATCACCATTTCCACTGCATAGATGAGAAAACTTGAGGCATCAAAGATTAAATAACTTTCCTAAGGTCATGCAGGTGAGGGAGCAAGGATTTGAATCTAGATGGTGTGTCTCTGGAGTCCCTGGGTGTTGCAAATGGTGAACATGCTCACCTGCTAGCCAGAAAGGTGGAAGTTCAAGTTCAACCAGGGGTCCCTCAGAAGAAAGTCCTGCTGTTGCTGATCTATTTCTGAAAAACCAGCCATTGAAATCCCTCTGGAGCACAGTTCTTCTCTGACACACATGGGGTTTCCATGAGTGAAAAGCCACTCAACAGCAACTGGTTTACTGGTTGGTGTGTCTCTAGTGTCCAATCTTTTAATCTCCCACCCCCCAGCTGTCTCCCTGTGCAAACACTCCCCTTCTATTCTCCCATGCTTGATTGCTCCAAGTAGTTAACTACCTGATATAAATGTTCACCCCATATGCCTATCTATTGTTTGGCTGGAAGCCACAAGCGTGACTTCAATTCCAGATCTGAAGGATAGCTAGGAGCCATAGTCTCAGAGGTGTCATCAGTGTCTAATCTTTCTGGGTCAGAGGAGAAGGAGTGAGGTAATAGAAATAAAAAATTCCTCAGGATGCCCATTGTAGACTGGCAGTTCATCACTAGGGGACTATGTATGGGGTTGAGGGATTTAAAGTACATTTTCTGGAGAGAAAGACAGTAGAAATAGCAGATAATGTATTTGCCAACTTGAATTGAGTGTTGTTAAATCCCTTATGAATGAGGTACATATTATCTTTGCCATTTTGCAAAGGAAACTGAGGCATAGAGAGGTTAAATAACTTGCCCAATTAGTAAATGATAGAGCTGGAATTTGAATCTAGGTGGCCTGGCTCCAATTCTGGGCTCTTAACCACTATGCTATATTGCCTAAATCTTTTGTGAGATTTAAAAAGGAGAATGGATATCCCCCAAATATCTAGACCTATTCCAGTACACAGTCTCTAAAAGTTAAGCCTTTGCTGTTTTTCTCTACTATATAAATATTATTGGACCAAACATGGGTCCTTGCCTGGTGTGCAGTCAGGCCAAAACAGTTTATACACCGAGATTGAGAGGAGAGAAAATTATTGCAAAGCCACAATGCAAGGAGTAAGGGGTAGCTTAATACCCAGATCTAACTCCCCGAGATGCCATCCAAATGCAGTTTTTGTAGGTTTCAGGAGAGGGGGTTGTGCATATTCACAAAAGGTTGAGGAACTTGGGGCATGAACATGAAATGGGTGACAACAGGGATGAGCACACTAGTTTCCTGTTATCAGCTGATAGAGGCTGGGGCAGAAGGGAGAGGGTCTGCAATTAACTTTTGTTCCTTTTGCCCTATTGTGCATGTCCCTGGGCCACAGTTAATTTACAAGTTGTTTCTAAGATACTTTTAGCAAGTCTATCATCTGCAGTGTTAGAAGAGATCCATATTTGTGCCCATTCCAAAGAAAGGTGATCCCACAGAATGTAGAAATTATAGAACAATATCATTAATATTGCACACAAGTAAGATCT
>NW_006921597.1:17804223-17815212 GCF_000298275.1 Orycteropus afer afer | reverse complement strand
AGAAGGATGTCATGCTTGGTAGGGTGGAGAGTCGTCGAAAGAGGGGGAGGCCTTCAACAAGATGGACTGACACAGTGGCTGCGATGATGGGCTTAAGTATAGCAGGGATTGTGGGGCTGGCGTGGGATCAGGCAGTGTTTTGTTCTGCTGTGCATGGGGTCGCTATGAGTCAGAAATGACCCGACGGCACTTAACAAACAAAACAAAAAAAAATCATCTGCAGGAGGGAATGTTTTCCATTCAGTTCTTTCAGGAACTGTTTCCATTCAGTTCTTTCAGGGACTGAATACTCATCTGTCCAGGGTGGGAAAATAGTTGGGGGTAATTTAGTTTACTTATCTATTCCCATCTGGGTGCCAGGGTGGGGGAAATAGTTTTTACTTTACTCAGTTTCAGTATCTCTATGGAAGTTGATTGTACAATCTTCCTTCCAAGAGTGGCTGGTGGGTGTGAACCATCAGTCTTCTGGTTAGCAGTCAAATGCCTTAGGCACATGCCAAGTAGAATCCTTATTATCTCAATTTTATAGATAAGGAAACTGAAGCATGGCAGCATGTTTAAGAAACTTTGCCAAAGTCATTTATCTAGTAGGTGGTTGTGGTGGTGGTTGCCATCTAGTTGATTTTTGACTCATGGTGACCCTATGTCACAGAGTGAAACTGCCCCGAAGGTTTTTCTGGGCTGTAATCTTTACTGAGGGAGCTCTGGTGGCATACTGCCTAAGGCACTTCACTGTAAACCAGAAGGCTGGCGGTTCAAAACCACCAGCCACTCCTCAGAAGGAAGATGGGGCAATCTACTTCTGTAGTGATACTGCCTCAGAAACCCAAGGAGTGGTAGCTATGAGTCAGGTCTGACTCGACGGCACACAAAAACAACAACAATCTTTACAGAAGCAGCTCTCCAGGTTTCTCTCCAATGGAGCTGCTGGATGGGTTTGAATTGCCATCCTTTCAGTTAGCAGCTGAGTAATTATGAGGATTATTTAACGCAGGCAGCCTGACCATAGACACCTCCACTACTCTACCACTCTACCATCTCTCAGTATTTGTGCAGTAAGGAAAAAAAAAAAAAAAATATATATATATATATATAGAGAGAGAGAGAGAGAGGGACGGAGGGAGGGAGAGAGAGAGAAAGATATCCTTTATTTGTCTCTCAGGTTAACAGAGATAACAGGACTTTGATACACCTTGGTGAAGGTCCAGACAAACAGGTATCCTTGTATATTGCTAATAGAAATGTAAATTGGTATAACCTCCTTGGAGAACAATTTGTCACTATCGGTTACAAATGTTAAGTGAACATTCAAATAGTTCTAGCTACTTAGGCAGCATTTTTACCCTGCCTACACATATGGCTGTCCTTGGGATTCTTATTTTCCTTAAAATCTAGAAATGGAGCCCAAATAAGTGTGTGGTGATAAGTTTTTATCTTTGCAAAAAGACTAAAACTGTTGGACTAAAGGCAGTGTTATTAGAGTTGGACAGTGTGTGGTGGTTGACTCACAGCTCACAGTTCTTGATGGTCCCAAGTCACGTCTACTTCAAAAACTGTTCCAAGGCAACCTCCAAACTTCAACATCCTGGCCTTTTTTAGAATCCTTGGCAGATAGGGTTTGTCACTCCCTGGAGGCCACTGGCCAGAAGGCAGCCTGATGTGAATATATTGCAATAAATAGATCTAGGAGCTCTGGTAGCATAGTGCCTAAGGCACTTGACAGCTAACCAGAAAGCTGGAGGTTCAAACCCACCAGTCACTCCTCGGAAGGAAGGTTGGGCAATCTACTTCCGTAGTGATAGGAAACCCAACGAGGTGTTGCTATGAGTCGGTCCAACTCGATGGCACGTAAACAATAACAACAACAACAAGCAGAGGGAAAAGTACAAAAACATTGGTTGCCTGGAGATTTGGCTGGTCAACTTGGGAAAGCCACACATGGAATTCTGTCGTCTATGCATAGGCTCCATATAGGTCATACTCATGAAGCCAAACTATTGGGTATTTGCCTCCAGGCTCAATATTCATTCAGTTACCATTCCATCCATCAAGTTTGTGGCCTATATATTAGATAAATCAAATAACATTCAATATATATTACTATTTGTTGAATGTATAAATGGATGGATCTTGAGCTATTCCACTCTTTCACTGTAGGATGTCAATGGTTCTTGTCTTTCTGCCCCTAAACTAACACACTATGGAGTGACAGTCATGTTGCAGTTTATCCTCTCCTTCTTATCTCCAGGGAATTTATATCTTATAATCATATTCCCATACTCCAATTCACTCTCCAACCATCTACTGAGCCTCATCTTCAGGCTCAATACAAAAGTAAAGATGGGTCCCAGATGATCCTCCCAGTCTCTTGAGATTCTATGGATGACTCTATACTCAGACTTCTCAGAAAGAGCATATGGAGAATGTGGTGTACACCCTGGAAGGCCCCAGGTAGGGTCATTGCTCCACTCCTGGCTGTGCCCATTGGTTTGTGAAAGGAACTCTTCCTTTTTCCCAACTTCAGGATTGCTCAAGTATTTGTGGAGGCTTCTTAAACATACAGTGCTTGAGACTGCCAGGAACCATCAATTAACAGTCTTGGAGAGTTGTTTGTGAAATTTCATCTTTGTGTCTTCTAATAGAACCCACTTCTAGAATTTTTACATGATACCACCAGATGGAGATAGAGAGTCAAACTTATACTCTGTATACTAGCAAGTTTTAGTGTCTATTATGATATTCATTGAACATAGGGCTAATTTATTAACCCATTACATATCTTTAATTTAAATATCTCAACAATTCTATTACCAACTCTGTAAGGATTAAAGACAAAGAAACTGAAGCTCAGAAAGCTGATATTACTGGGGCAACTACGCAAAGCTATTATGAAGATTTCTCATACATGTAATCCAAAATTTTCAGGGATATTTTTCCCCTTAATATAACTTTAAGGTAACGCCCAACTAAGATAGACATATATGTATCATATGACTCAGCAATACCCTCCTAAGCATGTATCCAAGAAGAATGAAACTATATGTCCACACAAAGAGATGGACACAAATATTTATAGTAACTTTATTCATAATAGCCAAAACTGGAAACAACTCAAATGCCCATCAACTGATGAATAGGTGAATAAATTGTGATGTACTCATACAATGGAATGGATCTCAGATGTATAAAGAAACCAACTGCTGATAAATTGCAACAACATGGATTAAAAGTAAAAGCATAATGATAAATGACAGAAGCCAGACAAAGAAAGCTAGAAATTGTATGATTCCATTTATGTAACATTCTTGAAATAGTGAAAATATAGATGCAGAAATCATATCAGTAGTTGCTAGGGCATTGGGAGACAGTGAATTGACAGTAAGATGTTTCAAAGAAACTTTTTAGAGTGATAGAAATATTACCTTTCCTCACTGTGGTGGTGCTTACATTATTAGATACATTTGTCAAAACTTATCAGTCTGTAAACTTGTAGTTGTTGCTGTTACATGCCATTGAGTTGCCTCTGACTCATAGTCACCCTGTGTACAACAGAAGGAAACACTGCCCGGTGTGTGCCATCATCACAATCTTCACCATACGTGAACCCATTTTGCAACCACTGTGTAAATCCATCTTGTTGACCTTGTCCACTGACTCTCCACTTTACCAAGCATGATATCTTTCTCCAGGGAATGATCCCTTCTGACAAAATGACCAAAGTAGGAGAGATGAAGGAAGTCTGGCCATTCTCGCTTCCAAGGAGCATTCTGGCTGCACTTCCTCCAGGGCAGATTTATTCATTCTTCTGGCAGTCCATGGTACTTCCAATACTCTTTACCAACAATTCAATTCAAAACATCAACTCTTCTTCAGGCTTCCTTTGTCCAAGTTTCACATCCATATGAAGCCATTGAAAATACCATGGCTTGGGTTAGGCTCACCTTAGTCTTCAAAATGATATCTTTGCTCTTCAACACTTTGAAGAAGTCTTTTGCAGCAGATTTTCCCAGTGAACTACAACATCTGATTTCTTGTATCAAAATAATATGAAATCTTTGACAACTTCAATCTTTTCTCCATTTATCATGATGCTGCTTATTGGTCCAGTTGTGATGATTTTCATTTTCTTTATCTTGAGATGTAATCCATACTGAAGACTGTAGTCTTTGTTCTTCATTAGTAAGTGCTTCAAGTCATCTTCACTTTCAGCAAGCAATGTTGTGTCATCCTCAGGTCACTAGTTGCTAATGAATATTCTTCCAATCCTGATGCCTCATTCTTCTTCACATAGTCCAGCTTCTCAGATTATTTGCTTAGCATACAGATTGAATAAGTATGGTGAAAGAATACAATCCTGATGCACACCCTTCCAGATTTTAAACCAGGCAGTGTTCCCCTTGGTCTGTTCAAATGACAGCCTCTTGTTCTATGTATAAATTCTTCATGAGCACAATTAAGTGTTCTGGAATTCTCATTCTTCATGATGTTATCCATAATTTGTTATGATCCACACAGTCAGATGTCTTTGTGTATTTCCTTATGATACTTTACTTTGTCTTCTGGTGTTGCTCTTTGAAATCTCCTATTCAACTCTTTTATTTCATTATTTCTTCCATTCACTTTAGCTACTCTGTTCAAGAGCAAGTTTATTTGTGTTTTGACATCCATTTTGTTCTTCTCTTCTTTTCCTGTCTTGTTAATGACTTTTTGCCATCTTCACATATAATGTGCTTTTATTTATTTTTGTTGTGATTTGGGTGAAGATTTACAGAGCAAATTCACTTTCCATAAAGCAGTTCACATACATTTTGTCTCATGACATTGGACACAATTCACCACAATGCTCCCTTCCCACTTCCTCCTAACAGTCACCTCTTCCCTGTGTCCATTCCTCCATGCACTCCTGCCCCCTGAGCTGTCTCCCTGTGCATAAACAGCCCTTCCTTCTCATCATCACATATGATGTTCTTGATGTTATCCCACAACTCATGTGGTCTTTGATCATTGGTGTTTAATGCACCAAATTTATTCTTCTGATGGTCTCTAAATTCAGGAGAGATATACTCAAGCTCATATTTTGGCTCTTGTGTACTTGTTTCAATTTTCTTAGCTTCAACTTAAGCGGCATACAAGCAATTGATAGTTTGTTCCACAGTCAGTCCTTGGCCTTGTTCTGACTGATGATGTTAAGCTTTCCCATTGTCTCTTTTCACAGATGAAGTCAATTTGATTCCTGTGTACTCCATCCAGTGAGGTCCACATGTATAATAATCATTTATGTTGTTGAAAAAGGTATTTGCGATGAATAAGTTGTTGATCTTGCAAAATTCTCTCATGCAGTCTCTGATGTCATTTCTTCAACCGAGGCCATATTTTCCAACAAATGATGCTTCTTTGTTTCCAACTTTTGCCTTCTAATCACCAGTAATTATCAATCCATCTTGATTACATGTTTGGTCAATTTCAGACTGCAGAAGTTGGTAAAAATCTTCCCATTTCTTCATCTTTGGCTTTAGTGGCTGGTGCATCAATTTGAATAACAATCATATTAACTGGTCTTGTAGCATATGGGTATTATCCACTGACAGCATTGTACTCAGGATAGATCTTGAAATGTTCTTTCTCAGGATGAATGCAACACCATTCTTCTTCAATTTGTCATTCCTGGCAATTTATCATTCTTTAAGATTGTCTGATTCAAAATGGCCAATACCAGTCATTTCAGCTCATTAATGCCTTAGATACTGATCTTTATGCATCCCATTTCATTTTTGGAAACTTCCAATTTTCCTATATTCATCATACCTCATACTTTCCATGTTCCAATTATTAATGAATGTTTTCAGCTGTTTCTTGTATTTTGAGTCATGTCTCATAAGCAAATGAAGGTCCCAAAACTTTACTCCATCCACGTCTTTAAGGTTGACTCTATAGAAGGCTGGCGGTTCAAGCCCACCAGCCACTCCTCAGAAGGAAGATGGGGCAATCTAATTCTGCAGTGATACTGCCTCGGAAACCCAAGGAGGGGGTCTCAATGAGTCAGGTCCGACTCGACGGCACATAACAACAACAACAATAACTACTACTTTGAGGAGGCTGCTCTTCCTCAGTTGTATTTTGAGTGCATTCCAACCTGAGGGGCTCATCTTCAGATGATGTTTCATTGCTATTCTTAAAGTTTTCTGGTAATATACCAGAGAGTGTTTCACTGCTGTTCATAAGGTTTTAGCAGGCAATTTTTTCAGAATTCTATTTTGTCTGTAAGCTTTACTGAAACCTGTCCACCATGGATGACCCTGCTGATATTTTAAATACTGGTGAGATGGCTTCCAGCATCACAAAAACATGCAAGCCACCACAGAATGACACACTGACAGATAAGAAGTGAAGCCCCTCATTAGGAAAGACAAATTAAAATAAACTATTTATATGTGTTCTATCTTATTTCCAAAATGATTTAAGGTGGTTTAATGACTATTTTAGACTGGTAGTTTTATTTTTCTTTCTTCCTCTTATTCGAATATGCTCCTTCCTCCAACACTATCTCAGAAAACTTTTTCTTCTTCAGTTGTTCCAAGATCTGACCCTTCTGATGAGGTAGAATATTATTTACCTCACTTTTGTTCAAATCCTATTTTCTTATTTTTATTTGTAAGCCTTTTGTTTTCCTTAGGTTTGCTCTCTTTCATCTGGTTCTAACAAATGGAAATCCTGTGAGTAACTTTGAGAATATGAGCGCTCTAATTAGCAGGTCCTTGTGAATGAACGAATCCTGAAAAGACAAGAGAGAGAAAAGAGTTGTTGGTACAAGTGCGGAAATGAAGTGGAATTCTAAACAATAAAAGCAGGGGGGAAAATTTAAATACAGTTTGGAGCAGAAAACCTTAAAGTAAAAATTGTTCATAGTAGGGACATGTGTTAATATTTTTAATTTCTAATTATTCTATTCTTTTTACTGTTACAAAACTAACTATCAAAGGTGGCCTTCCTTTGTCTTACAGGAAAGGAGACATTCCTGACAGCCTACTTCAGAGTTGACTACTATGGTCTTTAAATGTAACCTTCAATCTGCTTTGATATGTTACTTTATAATTGGCTGTCCCTCAGTAATAATATTCAAGTGTGTATCTCTGATTTCTGAAGATATAAATTGGTTTACAATATTTTGTTATGAAAAATTTCAAATGTATGGAAAAGTGCAAAGAGTTTTTGCAATGAACGTATGCATATTTACCACCTAGATTCTACAAATAACATTCTATTTGTTTTTTCATATATCAACCCATCTACCCATCTCTCTACTTATTTAGCAATCCTTATTTTTTTATGCATTTCATGGTAAATTGCACACATCTGTATGTGAAGATAAATATTTTGATTGTTTTCTTTTTTCAAAAGGCCTCAATAATTAAACTGAATACTCTTGTGGAATAATTATCTCATAAACAACGTGTGTTCATAATTATTGTTACTTCAGTACACAAAATGTTCTTTTTTCCTCTGTGAAGTGGAAGCAAGACCATACACCAAGAGAGAAATTAAATATAATGTTTTGGACTGAGGAGAGAAGAAAAGAATTTAAATAGACATTGAAAATAGGAGAAAATGCTGACTTCTGGTGTGAAAGATAATTGCCAGTGGTGCAGTGAAGAACTGACACCACATTTTTGAAATGGCACAATCAGCATGTTTATGTTATGTTCTTCTTCAGTCTATATAGGAGTAAAAGGGCCAGATGGTTGAATTAACCCATGCTGGGCAATGCTACAGGAAGACTATGAGGCAAGAGAGTTGAGGATACTGAAAAAAAGAGGATTACTAGTGATACACCTGATACACCTGGGTGCCTCATGTGGATAAAGGTGGAAGTAAAAGTTGGAGGTATTAAACTTAGGACAAAGGGAAGGCAAAGGCAAAGTGTTTGAATACCATTATTAGACCCCAAATATAATGGTGGTAAGAGAGTGAGAGAACTCAGAAGACATGTTGTAGTCATGAGGCTTTATTTCAGAGATAAAGAGTGATAAGGTATAAAACGTGTTCAGAAATGTAGTGGCTGAAAGGAAGATCAAGAAATTGAGATGTGAGGGTGTTTTGACATTGAAATTTTCATAAAATTGAAATTATATTGATGAATTAAGTGCCAAAGCTTTGGATGTCAGATAGACCTAATCTTGAGTCTCCTGGACTCTAGACCAATTTTTCTCCCTGGTGAAGAATGTAGAGAAATTTTGCCTCTCCATTTCTGCTTTTACATATAGTTACTCAAGTTTTTTTTTGTTTGTTTGTTTTTTTGTTTTTTAATGCTTGGAGATGCTGTAGCCACTTTGCAACCATTGGAGAAAGATCTAAAGAATTGTTAAGAAGATATTCCAGAGCTCTAGCATAGTTGAACTGTTGAAGAAATCTTGCAACTGCCTACTTCTAGACTTTTTTTTGCGTGTATGAAAAATAAACCCCTTTGTCTCAAGCCATTTTTAGTCATGTATTTTGTTTCTTGAAGCCAAAAGGAATCTAACTAATAAAGCATTATCCTGGAATTCTCTTCAGGCCAAAATCCTCAAGCACTTCCATTGTTCCTCAAATTATGTTTTTTGTTTGTTCGTTTGTTTTATGCCCTTTATTATATTTGTCCTCTGTTTGAGGTGTGTTTGTTAACATTCTTCTTCAAGACATGGTACCTAGATAGACTTCTGGTAAGATGACAGAATAAGCAGACAAGCTACACAGACCCTCTACAACAAAGATACAAAAAACCAATTGAAAAATATATAGAAGATAATCCCGTAACCCTGAGCTTCAAAGAGAAGGATAAAGAAGTGGAATAAACATTGACTAGCAGAAGTACCTGGATGAAAACAATGAATAAGGAGACAAATGGAGCTGTGGACTTTTGGGTGGCCCGATGGTACAACCATTTTGAATATTTGCAAGTAGCTTTCCAATCTGGGCAGCAATCTATGAATTAGCTCCACTTGATGAGGACTGCATAGGCAACTGCACTGGTGGCTGATGGCCAGAAATGTGCAATTCTCTCCTTGTTCCCCATACTCTCTCAGTGAATGGAAAGGTGGCCATCTACCAATGCCACCCACCTGGACCAGCAGGAATTGCATTCTGATCTGGGTGCCCTGTCACCAGCTGACTTCTGGACAAGCAGGAACTGGTCCCAGTAGTATGAAAGTTGTTCCCAGCCAACTTTTGGGCCAGTAGGAACTTTTTCTGAGACCAAATACCCTACACCCAGCTGGCTTTTGGGGTGGCAGGAACTTTCTTCTGGGAACAGGACGCTGAACCTTTTGAGACAGCAGGAATTTTTCCTGGGACCAGATGCTCTGCCAACAGCTGCTTTTTGGGCTGTCTGGAACTCCCTCTGGAACCAGGTGCCTTGCTCCCAAACACCCTTTGGACTGGCAGAAACCTTTTCTGAGTCCAGGAGCCCTACGTACAGACACTGTCTGGATCACCAGGAACTAGTCTGAAATCAGGTGCCCTGCTCCCATTTCCTTCTGGGTAGATAGGAACTAGCTCAGAGATCAGTTTCTCTGCTCCCAGAAGCATTTGGGTCTGGCAAGAACACTTGCTGGGACAAGACTCCCTACATCAAGCTCTGTTTTGGGATGGCAGGAACATTTTCTGGGGTAGGGGCCCTGTGCTCAACTGTCTTTTGGGACAGCAGAAACTTTTTCTGAAAACAGACAGCCTGTCCTCAGCTGCATTTTGAGTGGACAGGAATTCTTTCTGGAACCAAGTGCCTTGCTCCCACTGTTGTTTTGACCAGCAGGAACTTTTTCCAGATCTAGGTGTTCTGCCCCCAGACATCTTAGGGGCCAGCAGTAACTTGTCTGAGATCAGGTGCCCTTCGGAGAAGGCAAGAACTAGTACCAGGACCAGGTGCCCTGCTCCCTGTTGCCTGCTTAGTCAGAAGAAACACAGTATCCCAGTATGTTTTGTTTGATTGCTTATTTTTTAAATATTCCTTTTTTCTTCCTCTTTTCTTTTTTTTTTCCTGTCCCTGATTCATGTTTGTTTTTTTCCTTTTTCTTCTTTTTCTCTTTTCATCCTTCTTATTTTTTTCTTACATTTTTCTTTATTATTCTATTTCTCTTACTCATTTCTTTTATCCACGCCCCACCAAAGATATAGTTTTGCTTTATTTATTGCTTTTTCTCTGGCTTCTTTTGTCTCCCCCCCTCCCCCCTTTTATCTTTTCATTTATAACATTTTCTTTTTGCAGTTGTTGATTGTTTATATAGTTTGTGTTTTTTGTCCCCCATTGTTATTTTTTTGAAGTATTGATTTTTTTTTTTTTGTCCAACCAGTGGGAGACAGCAACCATGCCCACACAATCCAACCACACCCATATCACCTGCAGTTCCACCCATTGAGCAAGGGCCACCATCTACTTCTGCGCCAACAGATCAATTATAGACATCAGCCAATATAAGCCCAACTATCCTTCACTTGCTCTATACAAACAACTAACAGAGATCTTTATACACATTCTCATCCATTATCACACCCACCAGGAGACAGGTGGTGAGTGCCTAAGTGCTGCCAAACTAGCAAATAGAGTAGGATACCAACTCTGCTCATTCAGATATGTCAAAGCAAAGGAAAGAAAGAAAGAAAGAAAATTTGGGCAAATCACATCAACATACAATCACCAATGAAATATAATTAAAATGACATTACAATGTCTCAGAGAAAACTGACCATCCTAGTTCACACAAGGAAGTGAGATAAAGTAATACAAACCAAGGACCAGAATAAAGAGCCAGAAATTTTTCTGAGGAATACATGGTATTGGAACTACTTCATAAGGAATTCAACAGAATTACAGTTGTTGTTATTGTTGTTAAGTGCCATCGAGTCATTTCCAACTCATACTGACCCCATGCACAGCAGAATGAAACACTGCCCGATCCCGCGCCAGCCCCACAATCCCTGCTATACTTGAGCCCATCATCGCAGCGACCGTATCAATCC
>NW_006921597.1:17776342-17802129 GCF_000298275.1 Orycteropus afer afer | reverse complement strand
CCTCTTGCCACAGATGTAGTCAATCTGATTCCTGTGTGTTCCATCTGGTGAAGTCCACGTGTACAGCCTCCGTTTGAATTGTTGAAAAAAGGTGTTTGCAATGAACAAGTCGTTGTTCTCGCAAAAATTATAGTTAGCTACTTTCAATGACTTAAGAGAAAGACCAAGGAAAAAACTAACAAAATCAAGGAAAACACTGACAAAATTAAGAAAAACACAGGCAAACCATACAATGAAAAAGGGACAAAAAAAAAAAAATACAAAAACAGGAAATAGAAACTCAGAATATTAATACTAAGATTTGAGAAATAGACAACACATTAAATAAAGCACAAAGGAGTAGAATCAAATCAGTGGAAAACAGAGTTAGTGAGATTGAAGACAAATTTCTCAATACTATTTTGGTAAGGGATCAATCAGAAAAAAATAGAACAAAATGAAAGCCTAAGATGTATGTGGGACATCATCAAGAGGAATACCCTTCCCTACTATGATAAAAGATGAGAAGATATCCCTTCAAGAAGTTCAATGATACCCAAACAGGATAGACTCCAAAAGAAAATCACAAAGACATATCATAATCAAATTTGCAAAAACCAAAGACAAACAAAACAAAACAAAAAACAAACAAACAAAAAAAACTGATAGCAGCACCAGAAAAACAAAAAGTTACCTACAAAGGCAACCGATGAGAATAAACTTATTTATCAGAAACCACATTTTTCTGATTTATCAGAAACCATGCAGGCAAGAAGGTAATTGGATGATATATAAAAAACCCTGGGGGGCGGGGGGGATATGCCAATCAAGAATTATATACCCAGCAAAATTGTCCCTCAAATATGATGGCAAAACTAGGACATTTCCAGATAAAGAAAAATTAAGCAGACTCATTAAAATCAGATCAAACTTAAAAGAGATGTTAAAGGGAGTCCTTTGGACAGAGAACCAGCAAGAGCAGATAACAACTGATGATTAACACACGTGATGACATAACCAAAAAACCAACCCAGATATAGAAGCATCCAAAGTAAAATAAAATTAAAAGAATGTAAACCAGAGACATCAATTGGTAAATAAGGACAACTAAAAACTGAAAAGAAGGAATAAATAATGTAGATACAAAACTTCCAAATGGAGAAGAAGTCAAGATGATTGCAAGATAGAAAGACTGTTCCAAACTTGGGAAGCAAATAATAAATCACAGGGTAACTTCAAAGGAAATGCATAAGCCTTCTCAACAAAAAAAAAGAAAAAAGGTGTAAATATTTAGCAAATACTAAAACAATCACAGTAAAATAAATGATTTTTTAAAAGTTGTAAGCAAAATGAGCTCAGCACAGAAAATTATATGAAGCAAAGAAATCAGCAACATCATGAAAACACACATAACAAAATGACAGCAATAAATTCATACTTGTCAATAATTACACTGAATGTAAATGGATTACATGCACCAATCAACAGACAGGGTATTAAAGAGTGGGAAAGAAAGATGACCCATCAATATGCTGTCTACAAGAGACTCATCTTAGACACAAAGACAAAAATAGACTAAATATCAAAGGATGGAAAAAAATATATCAAGCAAATGGCAATCAAAAAAGAGGAAGAATGACCATTTTAATTTCTGATAAAATAGACTGTAAGACAAAAACAACCATAAGAGACATAGAAGGACATTATATACAAATTCAAGGATCAACTGAAAAGAGGACATAATCATAATAAATATCTATGCATCCAATGGAAGAGTTCTAAAATACGTAAATCAAACTTCAACAGAATTGAAAAGAGAGCAAGATAACACCACACTAACAGTAGAAGACTTTAGTACACCACTTTCAACGAAAGATAGAACATTTAGAAAGAAACTCAACAAGACACTGAAGAACTAAACAATAAAATTAACCACCTTGACCTTATAGACATATACAAAACACAACAATAGCATAATATACATTCTTTTCCAGCACACATGGAACATTCTTAAGAATTGCCCATATGCTAGATCACAAAGTAAGCCTCAATATTAAAAAACATCGAAATACTGCAAAATATCTTCTCAGATCACAATGCTATAAAATTAGAAATCATTTCACCCAAACCACAATAATTTTTTTTTTTAATTAGAAATCAACAACAGGAAGATCAAGGAAAAACAGAAAACAAATGGAAACTGAATAATACCCTTCTTAAAAAGTACTGAGTAACAGAAGAAATAAAAAATTAAATAAAAAAAAATCCTTGAGTCAAATGAATGAAAATACAATATACCAAATTTTTTTGGGACACGGCAAAAGCAGTGAACAGAGGGCAATTAATAGCAATAAAAGCACATATTAAAAGAGAAAAAAGAGCCAAAATCAACACCTTAACCCAAAACTCCAACAATTAGGAAAAGAGCAGCAAAAATAGCCTACAGTCACCAGAAGAAAAGAAATAATAAAGATTTAAGCAGAAATAAATGAAAAAGAAAAACAAAACAAAGAATCAGCAAGACTGGGAGTTGGTTCTTTGAAAAGATTAATAATATTGACAAACTACTGGCAAATTTAACAAAGGAAAAGAAGAGGAAGATGCAAATACCATGAATAAGAAATGAAATTGGAGACATCACAACACAACTAACCAAAATAGAAAGGATAATATGAGGACACTGCAAGGAACTGTACTCCAAAAAACTAGAAAACTTAGAAGAAATAGACATTTCTAAAAATACACTATTTCCCCAAACTAACACAGACTGAGGTAGAAAATTTGAACAGACCCGTAACAAAAGAAGAAATTGAACAAGTCATTAAAAAAAAAAAAAATCAACAACAAAAAAAGTTCTGTTCTAGACAACTTCACTGGATAATTCTACCAAACATTCAGAGAAGACACTAATCCCACTCAAACTATTCCAGAATGTGGGAAAGGAAGGTATACTCCCAAATTCATTCCATGAAGCAAGTATAACCCTGTTACCGAAGCAAGCAAAGACACCACTAGAAAGGAAAACTACAGACCAATATCCCTCATGAATATAAATGGAAAAATATTCAACAAAATCCTAGCCAATAGACTCCAACAACATATCAAAAAAATAATACATCACAACCAAGTGGGATTCGTACCAGGTATGCAATGATGGTTCAACGTAAGAAAAACAATTAACATAATTCATTACATAAGTAAAATAAAGTTAAAGAATCACATGATCATATCAACAGATGCAGAAAAAGCATTTAATAAAATCCAACATCCATTCCCGATTTTAAAAAATATAAAAAACTCTCAGAAAAACAAGGATAGAAGGGAAGTTCCTCAACATAATAAAGGGCATATATGCAAAACCAACAGTCAGCATTAATCTCAATGGAGAGATACTTAAACCATTTTCTTGCAAACAGGAACCAGATAAGGATGTCCTCTATCTCCACTTCTATTCAACACTGTATTGGAGGTCCTAACAACAAACAACACTACTGGCCAGTAGGACCCAACTTATAGGAACCCCTCCTTGGGTTTCCAAGGTGATATCACTATAGAAGTAGATTGCCCAACCTTCCTTCCAGGGAGTGGCTGGTGGGTTTGAACGGCCAGACTTCTGATTAGCAGTCAAGTGCCTTAGGTACTATGCCACCAGAGCTCCTATTGGAAGTCCTAGCCAGGGCAATAAGGCAAGAAAGGGAAATTCAAGGCATCCTAATTAGTAAGGAAGAAGTAAAACTATTCCTATTTGCAGATGATATGATCCTATATATAGAAAACCCAAGGAACTTATTTAAAGATTTAGCATAGTGGCAGGATAAAAGATCATCATACAAAAATCAGTTGGATTTCTCTACATGAGCAAAGAGGTCTCTGAAAAGGAAGTAAGGAAATGAATACCATTTACCAAAAAGATAAGACATTTGGGAATAAATCTTACCAAGAACACAAAAGATCTATACAAAGGAAACTACAAAACACTACTTCAAGAAACTATAAGAGAGCTATGTAATGGAAGAATATACCATGTTCATGGATAGGAAGATTGAACATTGTAACAATGTCAATACTGCCCAAAGCAATCTATACATTTAATGCAATCCTGATCAAGATTCCATCAACTTCCTTTAAGGATATGGAAAAACCAATCACTAACTTTATATGGAAAGGAAAGAGACCTCAGATAAGTAAAGCACTATTGAAGAAGAAGAACAAAGTAGGAGGTCTTATACTCCTGGATCTCAAAACCTACTACATAGCCACAGTTATCAAAACAGCCTGGTATTGGTACAACAACAGACACGTAGATTAGTGGAGCAGAATTGAGAACCCAGAAATCGATCTGTTGGCCTGTGGTCAGCTGATCATTGACAAAGGGCCCAAATCCATTAAATAGGGAAGAAATCTCTTTCACAAATGGTGCTGGCAAAACTAGATATCCATTTGCAGAAAAACAAAACACGATCCTTACCTCACACCATACACAAAAATGAACTCGAAATGGCTCAAAGACTTCAATGTGAAACCTAAAACTATAAAGTTTATCAAAGGAAAAATAGGGCAAACTTATGGACCCTAATTTATGGCCTAAATAAGCAACCAAGTATAACTCAAGATACATAAACAGCAGAAGATAAACTAGGTGATTGGGACTTTCTAAAAATTAAATTCTTATATACATCAAAAGGCTTCTCCTAAAGAGTGAAAAGAGAACCCATAGAATGGGAAATATTGTTTGGCAATGATATATCTGACAAAGGACTTCTCTCTAAAATTTATGTAAAACTCCAAACCTCAACATGAAAAAGAAAAACAATCCAATTAAAATATGGGCAGAGGACATGAACAAACAATTCACCAAAGAAGATATTCAGACAGCCAATAAACACATGAAGAAATGCATGATCATTAGCCATTAGAGAGATGCAAATCAAAACAACCATGAGGTACCATCTTATTCCAGCATTATTAGTAAAGTTCAACAAGACAGAAAATAACAAATGCTGGCAAGGATATGGAGAGATTGGGACTCTCATACACTGCTGATGGGACTGTAAAATGATACACCCACTGTGGAAATTGGTATGGTGATGCCTTAAAAAGTTGGAAACAGAAATACCATTTGATCCAGCAATATTTTTACTAGGTACATATCCTAAAGAAGTGAGAGGCAGGATATGAACAAATATATGCACACCCATGTTCGTCGCAGCACTATTCACAATAGCAAAGAGATGGAAACAACCTAAGTGCCCATCAACTGAGGAATGAATAAACAAATTGGGTATATACACATAATGGAATACTATGCAAACCTAAAGAATAATGTGGAATCTGCAAAACACTGCATAACATGGATGAACTTGGAGGACATATGTGAGTGAAATAAGCCAATCACAGAAGGACAAATACTGTATTAGTCCACTACTGTAAAAAGTCAAGGGAAAGTTTGTACATGGAAGAAAACTTCCTTTGCTGGTTACCAGGGATGGGAGGAGAGGGGAGGCTAAATCCCTAGAGAGGTTGGAAAAAAAATAAATAAATAGAAAACCAAACCAAGCTCACTGCAGTCAAACTCAAACCCTACTCATAGCGACACCTTCTTGGGTTTCCGAGGTGGTATCACTACAGAACTAGATTTCACAACCTTCCTTCTGAGGAGTGGCTGGTGGGTTTGAACCTCCAGCCTTCTGGTTAGCAGTCAAATGCCTTAGGCACTATGCTACCAGAATGCCTATATATATATATATATATATATATATATATATATATACACATATATATATATATACACCAAAGTTTATCAGTGGTTACCAGGGGTAGGAGGAAGGGGGAAGGGGGAAGGTTTTGTTTGTGGGGCATTGAGTTTATGCTAATGGTGGTGGAATATTTTGGAAAAGTATAGCAATAATGGTGGCACAACATGAAAAATGTCATCAATGTCCCTGAGGTGTAAATGGGGAAGTTATTATGTTGGGGAATGGCTTGTGTATGTTTTCACCACAATAAAAGAAAAAAAAGAGAGAGAGAAAGATACAATCTCTTTAACAAATGGTGCTGGCAAAACTGGATATCTATTTGCAGAAAAATGAAACAAGATCCATACCTCACTCCACACACAGAAAACTAACTTAAGGTGAATCAAAGCCTTAAAAGTAAAACCTAAATGTATAAAGTTCATCAAAATAAAAACAGAAGCAAACTTAGAGGTTCTAGTATATGGCATAAAGACTATCAAACATAACCAAACAGCTGCACAAACAAAAGACAAGAAACTACATTACTGGGACCTTCTAAAAATTAAATTCTTACGCACATCAAAGACTATCCAAAAGAGCAAAAAGAATCTACAGATTGGAAAAAATATTCAGCAACAATATATCTGACAAAGGCTTATCTTTAAGTTTATACAAAACTCCAACACCTCAACATCAAAAAGACAAACAATCCAATTAAAATATGGGCAGAGGACATGAGCAAACACTTTACCAAACAAGATATTCAGACAGCCAATAAACACATGAAGAAATGTCATGATCATTAGCCATTAGAGAGATGCACATCAAAACAACAATGAAATATCATTTCATCCCAGCAATAAAAGCAAAGTTCAACAAGACAGAAAATAACAAATCTTGGTGAGGATGTGGAGAGGTTGGGACTCATAAGTTTCTGGTGAGAGTGTAAAATGATACAACCACTATGGATAACAGTACGGCACTTCCTTAAAATAGAAAAACCATTTGATCCAGCAACCCTATTACTAGGAATATATCCTAAAGAAATGAGAGCTAAGACATGAATAGATATATATATGCACACCCATATGCAACAATATTCACAATGGCAAAGAGATGGAAACAACCTAAGGGCCCATCAATGCATTGGGTGAATGTATAACCAAACTATGGTACATGTACATAATGGAATACTATGCAACCCTAAAGAATAATGAAGAATCTGCAGAAACACCTCATTACCTGGATGAACTTTGAGGACATTATGCTCAGTGAAATAAGTCAATCACAGGAGAAAAATATTGTGAGTCCACTATTGTAAAAAGTCAAGGAAATATTTACACATGGAAGGAGACTTTCTTAATTGGTTACCAGGCTTGGGCTGGGAGGGGAAGGAAAATTGCTTGACAGGTAAGAGACAAGTATTGATTTGGGTGAGGGTAAAAGCAACATACCAAAATTGAGTGACCAACACAATAACAACACAAGAGGTACAGGCAACAAATGTAAACACTTTTACATACATAATACTGCTTTGTCAGTAATAGCAAACATTCATCTACTGGTGGATACACAGGTAAGCAGGCTAAAAGATCAGTTATGGGTAGACAATGGGCATATACCAATGGCCATATATAAGTTTGGCAGATGATATTTCTACATATGTATTTGTATATACTATAAGAATGTCCCTATATAACAGAGATAACAGGAAGCAGAGTTATAATAATTTCTTGTTTTGTTGTTAGGTATTGTCAAGTCATCTCCAACTCATAGTGACCCTATGCACAGCAGAACGAAATACTGCCCAGTCCTGCACCAGCTCCATGATCCTTGTTATACTTGAGCCCATCACTGCAGCCACTGTGTCAATCCATCTCATTGAGGGCCTTCCCCTCTTTCGTCAACCCTCCACCTTACCAAGCATGACATCCTTCTCCAGTGAATGGTGCTTTCTGACAACAGGACCAAAGTAGGTGAGATGAAGTCTGGCCATTCTCATTTCCAAGGAGCATTCAGGATGCACTTCCTCCAGGACAGATTTGTTAGTTCTCTTAGCAGTCCATGGTATTTTCAGCATTCTTAGCCAACACCACAACTCGAAAGCATTGACTCTTCTTCTGTCTTTCTTATTAATTGTCCAGCTCTCACATGCATATAAGGCAATTGAAAATACCACAGCTTGTGTCAGGTGCACCTTAGTCCTCAAGGAGACATCTTTGCTCTTCAGCACTTGAAAGAGGTCCTTTGCAGCTGATTTGTCCAGTGCTATATGTTGTCTCATGTCCTGACTGCTCCTTCCATTGGCGTCAATTGTAGAACCAAGCAGTGTGAAGTCTTCGACAACTTCAATTTTTTCTCCATTTATCATGATGCTGCTTATAGGTCCACTTTTGAGGATTTTTGTTTTCTTTATATTGAGATGTAATCCATACTGCAGGCTGTATTCTTCAATCTTCATCAGTAAGTGCTTCAAGTCATCCTCACTTTCAGCAAGCAAAGTTGTGTTGTCAGCGTATCGCAGGTTGTTAATGATTCTTTCTCCAATCCTGATGCCATGTTCTTCTTCATATATTCCAGCTTTTTGGATTATTTGCTCAGCATACAGATTGCATAAGTATGGTGAAAGGATACAACCCTGATGCGCTCCCTTCCTGATTTTACACCATGCAGTGTCTCCTTGTTTTGTTTGAACGACAGCCTCCTGGTTTATGTCTAGGTTCCTCATGAGTACAATTAAATATTCTAGAATTCCCATTCTTCTCAATATTATATATAATTTGTTATGATCCACACAATCGAATGGTTTTTAATAATAATAATATAATAATAATAATAACTTCTTTGCCACAGCCAAACACCTTGAAAGAGTGAGTCTCTGGGCCTGTGGGCTTGGAACCATGGTCACAGGTGACATCAAGTTCAATTAGCATAACATACTACACAAAAACGTTGTTCTATAACCTACTTGATGGCATATAACAACAACAACAACAACATAACTTACTTTATGTTGTTGGTCTTTAAACTTGCAAGCAGCCATCTAAGATACAAGTATTATTCTCTCCTTGTTTGGAGCAAAGAAAAATGAAGAAAATAAAATACACTGCAGAAACAATCAGATCAGTCCAAAGGTCTAGTGGACCATGCAAACCTCAACCTACAAGACCAGAAAAACTGGAGATGGCTTTCCTGAGACCAGAAAAACTAGAGATGGTTCCTAGTCACCATTGTCAAGTACTCTGAGAAGGATCAAAATAAAAGATCCTGCATAGAGTGGGAGAAAAATGCAGAATAAAACTCAAAATCATAAAAATGATCAAGCTTACCAGTCTGATAGAGACTGGTGAAATTCCTAAGACTATGGCCTCTTGTTGCCCTTTGGGCCTGGAATTGAACCCACTCCTATGGTTTCCAGCCATACAATAGACATGTCTACAATGTGAATAATTATACCAGCTAGGTACACTCTTTAGAAGAATCAACCATGGGAGATCAGAAGGGCAGCATTTGCTCAGGGAGAAATCTCAAAGAGCAGAAATGCATAAGAAAGAAGGACACCAGGAAAAGGCAAACACAGTGAAGAAGAAATGGGACAAGAGCTGTTACATTGTGGGGATTGCAATCAATGTCATGAGACAAAATGTGTACAAACTGTTGAATGGAAAATGAATTTGCTCTGTACATTTTCACCCAAATCACAATTAAAAAAAAGAAAGAAAGAAAGATGTGGTATCTAGCACTGAACATACTCAAGATGTGAAGTAATCAGTGCTATGTAGAGTAATCCCTTATTCTGGGCGTTACACTTCTATTAACCAAATCTAACATTATATTAATGTTTTGACAACAATCACATTTCAAATGAGCAGTTACTTAAATTCCTTGATTTGTTTTAAAATGTGCAGTTGGATTGGGAGACTCAAATGAATGGTTTTACATTTTATCTATTGTTCTTATCCTTTCTATCATAACAGTGTGTTGGCATATTTTTAAATTTTAGTTAGTCCATGGTTATGGCATTTCTGTCACTGTCTTCATAAAAAAGATTAAACATAATAAGGTTAAGAATCTCCAGAAACTTCATTTCACACTGGCACAAGTTTATTCATCATTATCCTTTGAGTTTTGCTTTTTAACTAACTCATAATGTAATACTATATTTGGCCCTAACCACATCTTAACCATGAGGTATAGTATCTCCTCTATTCCTTAAGGATATACCTCAGGGAATCACCCAGAACCCTCCTTCTACATGCTTATGGATGAGAAAGGGAAGATTTTTGGTGAAAGGAGCAAAAAAGAAGGCAGAATCTTTTCCAGACATCTCCTCCCCCTAAACTAGGATAGCTTGGTCTGAGAAGAGAGCAGAGTTAATAGATCTTAGAAAAAATTATTTCAGAATATGCTGGAAAATGGAAAAAATTAGACCATTAATTATAATGAGTTTCATTAACATTGTTTAAAAGTTTTACACTTTTCTCTTTTTTAATTTGACCTCAAAGCCTGAGGGACTTCATTAAAAGTTAAGAGTGTCAAATACCAAGGGAATCTGGATTTGTTTAGAATTAACTGAGGTTAATAAGAAAATGGCCCAATAATTAAGCATGTATAATTAAGATGTTGGCATAAATTCCTCCTCTACACACTACCAGAGTTAATAAATATAATCTTCTATGGGCAGGTTCTTAAGTTACGAGAATAAAGATTCCTGAAGGAGTGTGTTTGATGGAGCAGTTCCAGTTCATGAGTTTTCCTTCTCTGAAGAGAAAGTATATTGCTCGTATTTCAAATGTACACCCTCAGGTAGTACAAAACCTAGATATATGGCAGCAGGCCCTGCAATTCCTCTGATACTTATACCAGAGATCTCAGGCCATGAAATCACATTTGTCAGTGTTGATCCCTAGTTCTCCAGGACAAGCAACACTCAATGCAGCCAATAACTTGGTTGATGGCTAGTCTGGAATGTGGTAAAACAGATTTTTGTTTAGATTCCTGATATTGGCAGTCATTTAAGTGAATTAACAAATTGGCCCTATATCAGCTGCTAAAGTACAGCTGTTCCATGAAGTCTTAGATGATCCATCCCATCTGTTCCCCATCTTTAGCCCAATCTGTGATTCATCTCTTCCCCTAATTCATTTAGGCAATAACCATATTTTGTGTATTTCCTTTAAAATAATAATACTTCCCATTTTTTAGCACTCTGTGCCAGGGACTCTGTTGAGTGTTTTATACACTTTAGAATACTTAATATATACAACAACTATATAAATTAGGTGCTATTGTTATTTTCATTTTACAGATTAAGAAACTGAGGTTTAGCAGGTCAAATGACTGATTCAAGGTCTAATTATTAGTATGTGGTAGAGCCAGAATATGAACCCTTTACTTTGACTCTGGAGTCCATATTTTTAACTACTATATTATATTAATTCCCTCTTTGTAGAGCAAGTCAGCATCTGCTTCTTAAAATGAATTTCATGCTCAAAGTATTCTGTCATTGCTCTGCAATCCTATGAAGACTGGTAAGACCTAAGAATACTTATTCTCTCATTAACACCATTCCAAAAGCAAAACCAGACCCACTGTCATTGAGCCAATTCAGACTCATAGTAACTCCCCATTGGGTTTCCAAGACTGTAAATCTTTACAAAAGTAGATTGCCTCATCTTGCTCCCATGGAGCAGCTGGTGGGTTTGAACCACTGATCTGGTTAGCCACCAAATGTTTTACCCATTGTGTCACCACCAGAGCTCCTTCCTAGCTTAAAAAAAAAAAAAAAAAGCATATAGCAAGTAATAAATAAATACTACATACTTAATTAACCCAGTTCATGCAGTTTTTAAGAAGGAGTAATTGTCTTCAACAATGATTACCCCAAATTCTTAGGAAGAATACCTTTATCTGAAAGTTGGAAAAATCGTCTAAAGTGTCTTTACAAATTCTAGGTTTATTTGTTAAAAAATAACGAGGCATTCAGAAGTAAGCAGTTCAGGGGTGGTACCATGGATCAAAGACAGTGCAAGAACCTAGGCTTCTTTTTGTCTTTCTGACTAAAGTTACCATAAAGTTGTTGTTCTCTTCTTTGCAACATGGCTCAGGGGTATCATGGATTGAATTGTGTCCCAAAAAAATTTATGTCAATTTTCCTGGGCCATGATTCTCAGTGTTTTGAAAGTTATGTAATGGTGTAATGTAGTGGACATGTAATAATACCCCATGATGTAATTTAGGTGGTAAGCTGATCAGATGTAAGAGGTTAAGATTAAGGGTGAGTTGCAACACCCTCCAAAGTTTCATTCTGTTGTGCAAAGGATTGCTATAAATCAGAATGACTCCACGGTTCCTAACAGCAAGAACAAGCAACACCCTTAGTCCCATCACAGCCCTAATCTGGGGTGTGGCCTGAAACATCTTTTATCTTACAAGTCATAAAAGGACAGATAAGGGAGCAGAGGAAAGAGACCTACTAGTACTAAGAAACAGGAGTCTGGAGTGGAATGTGTCCTTTGGACCCAGGGTCCCTGAGCTGGGATCCTCCTAAGAACAAGAGACACATGGAGAGGAAGTTTTCCTCTAGAGCAGGCACTGTGAACTCGGACTTCTAGCCTCCTAAACTGTAAGAGAATAAGTTTCTGTTTGTGAATGACACAAGGAAGATATGCACTCATTAAAACAACCAAGCCAAGGAGACCAGGAAGTGAGGTGGCAGCAGTTTGAAACAGCTAAGGGAGACCAGGAAGTGAGTGGAGTGGTTTGGAACAGTTAAAGGAAACAAACTTGTCTGTTATTTTGTCATACTGTGGTGGCTTTAGTGTTGCTGTGAGGCTGAAGGCTATGCCACCAGTGTTTCAAATGCCAGCAGGGTTATTTGTGGTGGATAGGTTTCAGTGAGCTTCCAGAATAAGACAGAATCAGAAGAAGGAAGGGGCCATCCACTTCTCGAAGAATTGGACAGTGAAAACCTTATGAATAGCAGTGAAACTCTGTCTGAAACATTACTGGAAAACTTTATGAATAGCCCTGAAGCATAGATGTAATGCTGGAAGATGAGTCCCTCAGACTGGAGGGCGCTCAAGGTACAACTGGAGAAGAGCTGCCTCCTCAGAGTAGAGCTGACATTAATGATATGAGTAGAGTAAAGCTTTCAGGACCTGCATTTGCTGATGTGGCATGACTCAAAATGAGAAGAAGCAACTACAAACATCCATTAATAATTGGAACATGGGATGTATGAAGTATGAATCTAGGAAAATTGGAAGTTGTCAAAAATGAAATGGAACACATAGAGATCAATATCCTAGGCATTAGTGAGCTGAAAAGGACTGGTTTTGGCCATTTTGAATCAGACAACCATATGATCTACTATGCTGAGAATGACAAATTGAAGAGGAATGGCATGGCATTCATCATCACAAGGAATATTTCAAGATCTATCCTGAAGTACAATGCTGTCAGTGATGGGAAAATATCCATACACCTATCAGAAAGACCATTAATACTACTGTTATTCAAATTTATGTACCAGCCACCAAAGCCAAAGATGAGGAAGTTGAAGACTTTTACCAATTCCTGCAGTCTGAAACTGACCAAACGTGCAATCAAGATGTGTTGATTATCACTGGTGATTGGAATGCAAAAGTTGGAAACAAAGACGAATCACCGGTAGTTAGAAAATATGGCCTTGCTGATAGAAATAATGCTGGAGATGGCATGATAGAATTTTGCAAGACCAATGACTTACTCATTGCAAATACCTTTTTCCAACAAGAAAAACAGTGGTTAAACACATGAAGTTTGCCAGATGGGGTACACAGGAATCAGATAGACTACATATGGCAAGAGGGGATGGAGAAGCTCAATATCTTCAGCCAAAAGAAGGCCAGGAGCTGATTGTGGAACAGACCATCAACTGCTCATATGCAAGTTCAAGTGGAAGTAGAAGACAATTAAAACAAGTCCACGACAGCCAAATTATGATCCTGATTATATCCCTCCTGAATTCAGAGACCATCTAAAGAATAGATTTGATGCATTGAACACCAACGACTGAGAACCAGAGGAATTGTGGAATGACATCAACAACATCATCCATGAAGAAAGCAAAAGGTCATTGAAAAGACCAGAAAGGAAAAAAAAAACCAAAATGGGTGTCAGAAGAGACTCTGAAACTTGGCCTTGAATGGAGAGTAGCTAAAGCAAATGGAAGAAATGACAAGATAAAAGAGCTGAACAGAAGATTTCAAAGAGCAGCTCAAGAAGACAAAGTCAATTATTATAATGAAATGTGCAAAGACCTGGAATTAGAATACCAAAAGGGAAGAACATGCTCGGCATTTCTCAAGCTGAAAGAACTGAGGAAAAAAATTAAGCCTTGAGTTGCAATATTGAAAGATTCTATGGGTAATATATTGAATGATGCAGGAAACATCAAAAGAAGATGGAGGGAATACATAGTCACTGCACCAAAAATAATTGGTCGATGTTCATCCATTTCAGGAGGTGGCATATGATCAAGAACCAATGGTATTGAAGGAAGAAGTCAAAGCTGCACTGAAGGAATTGGTGAAGAACAAGGCTCCAGGAATTGATGGAATACCCACTGAGGTGTTTCAACAAACAGATGCTGTGCTGGAGGCACTCACTTGGTTATGGCACGAGATTTGGAAGATAGCTAACTGGTCAACTGACTGGAAGAGATCAATATTTATACCCATTCCAAAGAAAGGTGATCCCACAGAATATGGAAATTATCAAATAATATCATTAATATCACATGGAAGTAAAATCTTACAGGAGATAATTCAAAAATGATTGCAGCAGTATATTCACAGAGAACTTCCAGAAATGCAAGCTTGATTCAGAAGAGGGCGTGGAATGAGGGATATCACTGCTGATGTCAGATGGATCTTGGCTCAAAGCAAAGAATACCAGAAAGTTGTTTACTTGTGTTTTATTGACTATGCAAAAGCAATCAATTATGTGGATCATAACAAATTATGGATAACATTGACAAGAAGGAGAATTCCAGAACACTTAAATATGTTCATGAGGAACCTGTACATAGACCAATAGGCTGTCATTAGAACAGAACAAGGGGATACTGCATGGTTTAAAATCAGGAAGGGAGTGCATCAGGGTTGTATCCTTTCACTGTATTTATTCAATCTGTATGCTGAGCAAATAATCCAAGAATCTGGACTATATGAAGAAGAATGTGGCTTCAGGGTTGGAGGAAGTCTCATTAACAACCTGCAATACACAGATGACACAACTTGTTTCTGAAAGTGAGGATGACTTGGAGCACTTACTGATGAAGATTGAAGATACAGTCTGCAGTATGGATTACACCTTGTGGTAGTTAATGTTTATGTCACCTTGGCTGGGTCTAGTTGAGTGGCTGGGCAGCCATTGGTAATTAATTTCATGGTGGAATCTACTGGACCAGTTGAGTAGCTGCTTTAGGGATGTGGGCTGCATCCAGTATATAAGAAGCAACTTTGAGGAAGGTCTCCAGTTGATGGCATGTTTGAAACCTGCATGTAGCTGAGTTTTTGTTCAGCAGCCTGCCATGTTTCCCTGCTGACCTTGGAACTTTTAAGGGACTTGAATTAATGGCCTACCATGTTGTTTGGTAACATTGAGACTGTGCCTTTGTACTTGTAGACTTTGTGTTTGTCAGCCTCAGCAGCCAGCAGCTGTCTGAATGAAGAAAAGCCTCTAGCTTCAGTGGGCTGGGAGAAGGAGACAGAGCTGAAGCCCAAGGCTGAGGAGCTTTCACCCAGCCCCTAGAGCCTGGCACTTTGAACTTGGACTTAAAGCCTCCAAACTGTAAGAGATAAACTTCTGTTTGTTAAAGCCATCCCATTTGAGGTATATTCCTGCCAGAGCATCACTAAGTAACCAAACACTCCTCAATATAAAGAAAACAAAAATTCTCACAACTTGACCTATAAGCAGCATCATGATAAATGGAGAAAAGACTGAAGTTGTCAAAGACCTCATATTACTTGGTTCTACAATCAACATCAATGGAAGGAGAAGTCAAGACATCAGATTATATATTGCATTGTGCAAATCTACTGCAAAAGACCTCTTTCAAGTGCTGAAGAGCAAAATGTCTCCTTGAAGACTAAGGTATGCCTAACCCAAACCATGGTATTTTCAATCACCTCATGTGCATGTGAGAGCTGAACAATGAACAAGGAAGACTGAAGAAGAGTTGATGATTTTGAATTGTGGTATTGGCAAAGAATACTGAAAGTACCCTGAACTGCAAAAAGAACTACCAAATCTGTTTTGGATGAAGTGCAGCTGGAATGCTACTTGGAAGCGAGAATGACCAGAATTCTTCTCACATTCTTTGGTCATGTTGTCAGAAGGAACCGTTCCCTAGAAAAAGATATCATGCTTGGTAAAGTAGAGGGTCAACTAAAAAGGAGAAGGCCCTCACTAAGATGCATTGACAAAGTGGCTGCAAAAATGGGTTCAGGTATAGCAAGGATCATGAAGCTGGCACAGGACTGGACAGTGGTTTGTTCTGTTGTATATAAGGTTGTTATGAGTCAGAGACAACTCGATGACCTAACAAAACAAAAATAAAAACAAAAAGAAACATCCACTTATGGTATTTCTGTTATAGCAGCAGTAGAGAACTAAGACAGGAGATGTGTAGGCCATTATAGATTTTCTTTGTTTTTAGATTTCCTGAATGTTTCTACTTTGTTAATTATGATTAACTAACCTATTTGCCCCAAAACTGGCAAAATAGCCAATTACTCTTTAATAATAAACTTTTTTTTTAAGAAGGGGAACGTATTCTAATGGGTCTCTGGTTTCCAAAATTTTCAGCTTTTTAAAACTCTAGTTAATATAAAACCCAATTCTTGTTTATTTGGCCCCTTTTAGTATGATTGTGCATAACATCATCAGAGAAGTTCCATTCAAACCTATACAAAGTTCAACTTTCTTTGATTCATCACATTTTTATTACAAAGTTACCTCAGAGGGAGGAAAGTAGCTGTAAAATAAGGAAGAGAAAAAAAAAAAAAAAAACCTCACTGCCATCGAGTCGGATCTGACTCATAACCACTCCTCCTTGGGTTTCTGAAGCAGTGTCACTATGGAAGTAGAATGCCCAACCTTCCTTCTGAAGAGTAGCTGGTGGGTTTGAACTGCTACCCTTCTGATAAACAGTCAAATGCCTTAGGCACTACACCACCAGAGCTCCCAAGCAAGAGAAAGAGGTAAAGAAATAAAGAAAATAGCTAGTTGTTGAATTATGGATAACATTCTAGGAAGATTATGTAGATTCATGGGTTAAGCAGGTGAGCTAATGACATCTAGAGCAGCCTTTGGTTAAAGACAACAAGTTTGAACCCTATGTCTGGACAAAGGCATGTTGAATAAATTCCTGCAACAATTATTCTTCTCTCTGAGCAGTGGTGTCACTAGGGTTGGTGTCACCTAGTGCAATAACTCATTCACCCCCGCAACATGAGCAGGCCGAGCATGCACTGTGCCACGCTCCTCCTCCTAGTACCCCTCCACACACAGTTCCTGACAGCTCCTCCACTCCCCATTGGCCAAGGCAGGCACCATGAACTGTTTGCTGGGACCCTGACTGGCAGGTGAGGGGAAAAGAGGGTAGCTAGTTACTGCACTGGGTGATGAGTGAGATCAACCCTAGTGATGTCACTACCTCGGATGCCCCTTCCTCTGCAACACTAGTCTACAACCATGCTGCCACTGGTGTGGACCCTGGTGTCACTGTGGTTCACAATCCCTGAACCCCTATATTGATGTCACTGTTTCTGTGATACTATTTCATGTCTCCCAACTTCTTCCTTTGTTTACTCTTCCAGCCATTTACTTTAGTATACAATAAGTGGCTTTCTGTTTCAAAGAAAAGCTTGAATATCTGAGGTTGATCCCACAACTCCAAGAGAAAAAGCTGGCACCATAGGTAAGAATGCTTTAATAATAAGTTTGCTTTAGTTAGATAAAAGAACTCTGGTGGTGCAGTGGTTAAGGCATTTTGGCTACTAACCAAAAGGTTGGTGGTTTGAACCCAGTAGCTGCTCCACAGAAGAAAAGATGGGGCATATACTTTCATAAAGATTTACAGCCTTGGAAACCCAGTGGGGGGTCGTTATGAGTCAGAATCAACTCGAGGGCAGTGATTTGGTTTTGGTTTTAGTTGTGTGTGTTTGTGTGTGTGTTATGTGCCGTTGAGTCGGACCCAACCCATAGCAACCCCTCCTTGTGTTTCCAAGGCAGTATCACTGTGGAAGTAGATTGCCCAACCTTCCTTCCGAGTTAGATATACCCAACTGCATCACATTTTCAGGATGAAAGCTGTTTCCCACACAGCCAGAGCAGCCATACATCTGACGAACTATCCAGGGTACTGAACTTCCTCTGCCTTCACTTCTCTGATCCAATGGACTAAAATCATCTCTGTGCCTGTTCTAGCTATGCCGGTGAATACAACATTGAACTCTATTTTCAATATATATATATATATTTTGATTATAAGGCTAATAAAAATAAGAATATACCCATAAACCGATTACCTCCAAAAGCATTGCTGTCGAGTCAATTTTGACTCATAGCAATCCTACAGGGCAGAGTAGAACTGCCCCATAGGGTTTCCAAGGCCATAAATTTTTACAGATGCACACTGCCTCATATTTCTTCTGTAGAGAGACTGGTGGTTTTGAACTGCTGACCATTTGGTTAGCAGCTGAATGCTTTAACTATTGTGCCACCAAAGCTCTTTATTACCTTCAAGAAATTAGGCTAGTTTCATTATATACATAGCCTCTTTTCTATACATATTTATACATATTTGAAACCATTCTGAATGTACAACATAATTTTGTTCATTGCTCTTTTTCAGAGTGGAATGTCTTTCAAGATAGCTTTCTAAGTGAAAGCATAATATTTTATCACATTTTGTTCCATAACTGACTGAATCATTATGGAATTGGAATTTTTATTTTAAAATATTATTATAATACTATCATACATTTTCATTTCAGGAAGTGGCATATTTTCAAGAACCAATGATATTGAAAGGAGAAGTCAAAGCTGCATTGAAGGAATTGGCAAAGAACAAGACTCCAGGAATTGACAGAAAATCCATTAAGATGTTTCAACAAACAGATGCCCTGCTGGAGGCACTCACTTGGCTGTGCTGAAATTTTTAAGAGAGCTACCTGGCCAACTGACTAGAAGAAATCCATATTTGTACCCATTCCAAAGAAAGGTGATCCTACAGAATGTGGAAATTATCGAACAATATCCTAATATTGCATACAAATAAAATCTTACTGAAGATATTTAAAAAAAATGGTTGCAGCAGTATATTGACAGAGAACTTCCAGAAATGCAAGCTGGATTCAGAAGAGAATGTGGAATAAGGGATATCACTGCTGATGTCAGATGGATCTTGGCTCAAAGCAAAGAATACCAGAAAGATGTTTACTTGTGTTTTATTGACTATGCAAAAGCATTTGATTGTGTGGATCACAAAAATTATGGATAATGTTGAGAAGAATGGGAATTCCAGAACCCTTAGTTGTACTCATGAGGAACCTGTCATTTGAACAGAACAAGGGGACACTGCATGGTTTAAAATCAAGAAGGGAGTGTGTCAGGATTGTATCCTTTCATGATACTTATTCAATCTATATGCTGAGCAAATAATTCAAGAAGCTGGACTATATGAAGAAGAATGTGGCATCAGGATTAGAGGGAGAATAATTAACAACCTGTGATATGCTGATGACACAACTTTGCTTGCTGAAAGTGAGGATGACTTGAAGCACTTACCAATGAAGATTGAAAAATACAGCTACAGTATGGATTACACCTCAATATAAAGAAAACATAAATCCTCACAACTGGACCTATAAGCAGCATCACAATAAATGGAGAAAAGATTGAAGTTGTCAAAGACTTCACATTGTTTGGTTCTACAATCAACACCAATGGAAGCAGCAGTCAGGACATCAGATGATGAATAGCACTGGGCAAATCAGCTGCAAAGGACCTCTTTCAAGTGCTGAAGAGCAAGGATGTCTCCTTGAAGACTAAGGTGTGCCTGACATAAGCCATGCTATTTTCAATCACCTCATATGCATGTGAGAGCTGGACAATGAATAAGGAAGACCAAAGAAGAGTTGATGCTTTTGAGTTGTGGTGTTGGTAAAGAATGCTGAAAGTACCATGGACTGCTAAAAGAACTAACAAATCTGTCCTGGAGGAAGTGCAGCCTGAATGCTCCTTGGAAGTGAGAATGGCCAGACTCCATCTCACCTACTTTGGTCATGTTGTCAGAAAGGACTATTCACTGGAGAAGGATGTCATGCTTGGTAAGGTGGAGGGTTGAGGGGAAGGCCCTCAATGAGATGGATTGACATGGTGGCAGTGGTGATGGGCTCAAGCATAGCAAGGATCATGGAGCTAGTGCAGGACTGGGCAGTGTTTCTGCTGTGCATAAGGTTGCTATGAGTTGGAGACCACTTGAAGGCACCTAACAATAACAACATCATACATAGTTTTGTGCTCAATATGTTTCAATATTTAGAATTGTTTATATAGGATTGACTATGGAAAATTCATTTCATATAGTCACTTACTAAAGGTAATTAAAAGCTTAAACCTGATAAAAACTTAGTAAGTTACATAACTCACTGTGACCCTTAGTAAAAGTAAGTAGAAGGCTCCAAAAAAGCAACATAATTCTAATGTAAAGGTATGAGAGAAATTTCTCCTGAGGGTCTTCCAAAAGAGACTAAGAACTAACTAGTGAATGATTTTTTAAAAACATATATTTTTACAGAAAATACAGTAGTGTATTTTAAAGACTTGTTATCGATAAGAGATCAGTGACAATTCACCAAAACACAAACCACTAAAAGTAATCCTATGGGAGGAGGGTCAATATAATACTGTCCAGATAAATGATGCTTTGCTGGTGTGGTTCAATCCAGGTAGAATGAAGAATATCTAGAGCAATGATAGCTTTTAGGCTAGTTTCTATTAATAGTATTTGCTTAATAAAATATAAGAAAAATGAAAGGACAATCTTGTTTATGAATATGGATACAGATGAATTTGCAAAAATATTTAACAAATCAAATCCAAAAATATAAAAAGAGATATCAATCAGAATACATTGGGTTTATTTCAGGAATGAATGGCTGGTTTAACATTAGAAAATAAATAAATGTACTTCCCCACAATAACATATTAAGAGAAGAAAAGATATTAATATCTCAATGTATGCCCCCGAAAAATTCAACTACTATTTATAATAACAACTTGTCACAAATTCAAAAAAGAAATGAATTTCCTTACTCTGAAAAAGGAGCCTCAAAAATCTTTAGAAATTATTCTTAATGGCAAAATACCAAATTCCTTTCCTTTGAGAGTTAGTACAAGACAAAGATGCCTGCTAACCTCACTATTTTCTGTATTGTATCAGAAGACATAACCATTATAAGAAAGTAAGAAAAATTATATTGTGGAATATACATTTGGAAATAAGGAAGGAACCAATTCCTGTTATTATTAATAGCTAATATGATTGTGATCGGAAACCCAAGTAGGGGTCGCTATGAGTCGGGTTTGACTCGACGGCACATAACAACAACAACAACAATATGATTGAGTATGTAAAAAATCTCAAAATATCTACAGAGCTTAGCAAATTTAATCTATGAATCTAGCAAGATTTCTGCATAATCACTACACAAAAATCAACTGTATTTCTGTATACTACCACAAACAAAACATTAGATAATTTTGAAATACCTTACAAATATCAGGAATCTAGAAATAAGGATATTTAAAAATATGAAAACTCTATGCAGAAAATTTTAAAATATAAATTAAATATGATCTAAATAAATGGAGATAAATCATATTCATAATTCATAAAACTCAATATTGTAGATATATCAATTATGCCCAAATTCCTCTATAGATGTAATGAGTTATCATCAATAAAAATTCCAATTGTGTGTATGTGTATATGTGTATTTGGGAATATGTGTGGACCTTGCCAATATAATCCTTAAATTTCCACAAAAATATAAATGACCAAAAATGGAAGAAAAACAAGGTGAGAGGATTTGCTTCATTTGATATCATTACTTATTGTAAAAAGCTACTGTCAAATAACACTGTTCTTGGTTCATGGGTAGAGAAATAGAGTAATAGAATAAGAGGACTCAGACACAGACACACATATTTGACACTTGATTTAGGACAACTGTTGCATTGCAGATCAGTGGAGAAAGGATAGTCTTTTCTATAAATGATTCTGAGACCTAGATGTGCACATGGAAAAATATTAAAAATTATCCCTGCCTTACACTATATAAATAATTCCAAAGTGGATGACAAAATAATAAAACTTTTAAAGGCAATTTAAAATACAACTTGAAGCAGAGAAAGTATTGTTAACAAGATATACAAAGTACCACCCTGAAAGGAAGAGACTGATATATTGAATTATATGAAAATTAAGAACTTTGTTTATCTAATAGCACATTAAGGAGTGAAGAAGCAATTCACAGAATGGCAGAATGCATTTACAATTAGAGAACCAACAAAGGGCTCAAAAACAGAGAATATAAAGAACTCCTATAACTTAATAAGAAAACAAAGTTTACCCAGTAGAACAATGGGCAAGAGATGTGACAGCCATTTCAATAAAGAGAATATCTGATTGGACAAGGACCATGTGAGAAAAGTGCTCAAACTCATAACCTTTTGTGGAAATACAAAATAAAATAAAATAATACAAAAGAGGTACCTTGACACAGCCAGAATGGCTAATAATGAAAAGACTGGTAATATGAAAAATTGATGAGGATGTGGAAAAATAAGGAGTATAAATACATTGCTTGTTGGAGTATAAATTGTTAAAATAATTTTAGAAAAAATGCTCCATCTTCTAAAGTTGAAGATATGCATATTACATGATCAAAAAATTCCTCTCCTAGCTATATGCTGAACCAAATTCATGCACACTTGTACCAGGTGTATACATGAACGGTCACAGTAGCATTATTCTAGTAGCCCAGAACTGGAAGCAATGCAAATAAGCATATATGTAGAATGAATAAATAATTGTGGGATAATCATACAATGGAATGCTACACAGAAATGAAAATACAAGAACTATAAGTATGCTTAATAACATGCATGAATGTCAGAATTTTGAGAGAAAGACAAGCACAAAAATTACATATTGTACTATTTTATTTACATGTTGTTGTTAGGTGCCATTGAGTCATCTCCAACTCATAACGACTCTATGTACAACAGAACAAAACACTGCCCAGTCCTGTGCCAGCCTCATAATCCTATACCTGAGCCCATTGTTGCAGCCACTGACTGTGTCAGTCCACATTGTCAAGGGCCTTTCCCTTTTTCGCTGACCCTCTATTTTACCAACATGATATCCTTCTCCAGGGAATGGTTCCTTCTGGCAACATGACCAAATAGGTGAGACGAAGTCTGGCCATGCTTGCTTCCAAGAACCATTCTGGCTGCACTTCTTCCAGGACAGATTTGTTCATTCTTTTAAACTTCTGTGATTTGAGGTGCTTACTTAGGTAGTAAAACTTTAAAACACAACAAGGTAACCTTAACAATTTCTTTTCCTTTCATCCAGAAGTTTTACTGATCAAAATTCCAACAGCCTTCTTTACAGGAAAAAAAAAATCCTCAAATTTATATGGAATGGCAAGAGGCCCCCAAAATCTAAAGCAATGTTGAAAGATAAAAAGGTAGGAGGACTCACACTTCCTGATTTTAAAACATACTGTAGAGCTACATTGACCAAAACAGCTTGGTTCTGGTATAACAAGACACATAAGCCAATAGAATAAAATTGAGAATCCTCAGATAAATCCACAGCTGATTTTTGACAAGAATGCTAAGTTCATTCAATAAGGAAAAGAATCTCTTCAATAGATTGTGTTGGGAAAATTGGATTTCACCATGCAGAAAAATGAAACAGGATCTATTCTTCAGACCATATACAACAACAAATTCAAAATGGATTAAGGACCTAAGTGCAAACTAAAACTGTAACATTCTTAGAAGAGCAAGCAAGGGCAACACTGTCAGGCATAGCTTTCAACAGTGGATTATCTAATATAATAACAAAAGCATAAACAGTAAAAGACAAAATGGGACCTCATAAAAATTAAAAACTTTTGTTCATTAAAATACTTTCACAAAAAAGTGAAAGGACAAGCTACTGACTGGGAGAATATTTTCAGAAACCATATATCCAACAAAATCTAATAACGAAAATATACATAAAAACTCAAAATTTAACACTAAAAAGACAAACAACCAAATCATAAAATGGGCTGAGGACTTGAACAGACATATCACCAAAGAGGGCATTAAGATAGCCATTAAACACATAAAAACATGCCCAACATCATTAGTCATCATTGTTGTTGGGTGCTGTTGAGTCATCTCTGACTCATAGCAACCCTATGTACAGCAGAATAGAAAACTGCCCGGTCCTATACCAGCCTCACTATCTTTGCTATACCTGAGCCCATAACTGTAGCCACTGTGTCAATCCACCTTCTTGAGGGTCTTTCCCTCTTTCATCAACCCTCCACTTTATCAATCATGATGTTCTTCTCCAGAGAATGATCCCTTCTGACAACATGACCAAAGTAGGTAAGGAGTCTGGCCATTCTTGCTTCCAAGGAGCATTCTGGCTGCACTTCTTCCAGGACAGATTGTTAGTTCTTTTAGCAGTCCATGGTCTTTTCAGTATTCTTTGCTAACACCACAACTCAAAATCATCAACTCTTCTTCGGTCTTCCTTATTCATTGTCCAGCTCTCACATGGATATGAGGCGTTTGAAAATACCATGGCTTGGGTTAGACTCACCTTGGTCTTCAAGGAGACATTTTTGCTTTTCAGCACTTGGAAGAATTCCTTTGCAGCAGATTGGCCCAACGCAATAGGTCATCTGATGTCTTGACTGCTGCTTCCATTGGTGTTGATTGTAGAAGCAAGTAATGTGAAGTCTTTGACAATTTTAATCTTTTCTCCATTCATCATGATGGTGCTTATTGGGCCAATTGTGAGGATTTTTGTTTTCTTTATATTGAGGTGTAATTCATACTGAAGACTGTAGTTTTCAATCTTCATCAATAAGTGCTCCAAGTCATCCTCACTTTCAGCAAGCAAGTGAGCATATCACAGGTTGTTAATGATTCTTCTTCCAATCTTGATGCCATGTCCTTCTCCATACAGTCCAGCTTTTTGGATTATTTGCTCAGCACATAGATTGAATAAGTATGGTGAAAGGATACAACCCTGACACACCCCTTTTCTGATTTTAAACCATGCAGTATCCCCTTGTTCTGTGTGAATGACAGGTTCCTCATGAGTACAATTAGGTGTTCTGGAATTCCCATTCTTCTCAATGTTATCCATAATTTGTTATGAACCACACAATCGAATGATTTTTCATAGTCAATAAAACACAAGTAAATATCTTTCTGGTATTCTTTGCTCTCAGCAAAGATCCATCCAACATCAGCAGTGATATCTCTCATTCCACATCCTCTTCTGAATTCAGCTTGCATTTCTGGAAGTTCTCTATCAATATACTGTTGCAACTCTTTTTGAATTATCTTCAGTAAGATTTTACTTACTTGTGATATTAATGATATTGTTCAACAATTTCCACATTCTGTGGGCTCAGCTTTCTTTGGAATGGGTACAAACATGGATATTTTGTTAGTTGGTGAGATAGCTGTCTTCCAAATCTCTTGGCATAGCCAAGTGAGTGCCTCCAGTGTAGCATCTGTTTGTTGAAGCATCTCAATGGGTGTGTGGTTAAGTTTGTGTGTCAACTTGGCTAGGCCTGGTTGAGTGGCTGGGCAGCTGCGTAGCTGACTTAGGGATTGCAGAAAGGACAAGGAGACCACATGTTCTGACGTCCTCTAACCCCACAAGAGGAAGACAGAATCACTATCAGTAACCCAAGGCCTATTACTGCAAGGCCA
>NW_006921597.1:17766461-17775876 GCF_000298275.1 Orycteropus afer afer | reverse complement strand
TTCAACTCATATGCCTGTCTTTTGTTTGGCTGGAAACCACAGATGTGGGTTCAATTCCAGATCTGAAGGGCAGCTATGGGCCATAGTCTCAGTGTTCCACCAGGCTGTATTGGACCAGCAAACCTGACCCCTCCCCCTTTTTTTCCCCCAAATTATTTTAAGTTTTGTTCCACATTGTTCTCCCTCTCTATCAAGGATCTCCTACATAGATCCCCTTTCAAGTGTATGACAGTGGTAGCCAGGCACCATCTAGTTCTTCTAGTATCATAGTTGTATAGGCTGAAGATCGGATGGTGTACCAGTCGCTAAGACTAATTGTTTTCATGAATTTTGGTCTTCTTCATTCTTCTTTGCTCTGGACAAGGAGAGACCCATTGTTGCATCTAGATGGCAGCTTGCTAGCTTTTAAGATCCCAGTCGCTACTCGCCAAAGTAGGAGGTGGAACAATGTTTAGTATAGTATGTCTGTTATGCCAATTGAGCTTGATGTCCCCTGGGACTATGGTTCCAAGCTCACAGGTTCAACTACTGGGTCCCTCTGGGTAGCTGTCTGTGACCAAGTCATGACCACAACCATGCCCCTTGTCAGCTCTACTATACACCTGGGAATTCTGATCATTCACATAAACTTATAGGATCATTGTCTGCCAACCCTATATATGTTCTTGGATACACTCCTCACTTCATAGACATACCTAATCATTCAGCCTGTCCACCCATCTGTCCACCCATATACCCATGTCTCCTAACAGTCTCTTACAGTCTTTCACAGTCTGTCTCCCAACAGTGAGTGTCCCTCAGTGTCTCACTCAGCAATGCATGCCTCTTGTGTCTCTTTCCCAGCAGCATCTATCTCTTTCAGGAGCGCGTGTCTCTTTCAGCAGCACATCTTCCTCAACCAGCAGTCAGAAAGAGCCTTCTGCTTCTAGGAGGCCTCCTTTTGAGCCCAGCAGAGTGGCCAAACTAGCCAATCATAGCATCAGAACTCTAAGCACCTGAGAGAGAATGGGAACCTCCCAGAACATTGTTTTGTGCCACTCCCAACAGAAATACTCCAGGTGGACAACTTTAGCAATCAGGAGCTCCTTAGTTGCTCATAGCAAATCCCACTTTGGAGTTTATAAAGACTTATGGGTAGAAAAGCCACACTAAGTAATTTACTACACTGCAGGGATGAAGTCTGCTTCCTGTATATAAGGAGAAGCCTTGGGGAATGGTCTGTAGCTTACAGCACACGTGAACCCTGCATGTAGCCATGTTGTTGTTCAGAAGCTTTCTATACTCTACAGATAGTGGGACCTTCAGTGAACTTGTATTAATGGCCTGCCATGTGGTTTGGTAACATTGGGCCTGTGTCTTTTTTACTTGTCAACTTTGGGCTTGTCAGTCTCAGCAGCCAGCAGCTGTCTGAGTGAAGAAAATCCTCTAGCTTCAGTGGGCTGGGAACAGGAGACAGAACTGAAGCCCAAGGTTGAGGGGCTTTCACCCAGCCCCTGGAGCCTGGCACTTTGAACTTAAGACCTCCGAACTGTAAGAGAATAAACACCTGTTTGTTCAAGCCATCAGTTTTTCTAACTCCAGATCTTTGCACATTTCATTATAATATTGACTTTGACTTTGGTGGTTGGTGCATAAATTTGAATAATAGTGGTATTAATTGGTCTTGCTTGTAGAAGGATGGATAGTATTCCATCACTGACAGCATTGTACTTCAGGATAGATCTTGAAACATTCTTTGTGATGATGAATGCCACACCATCCTTCAATTTGTCATTCCCGGCAGAGTAGCTCATATAGTTATCTGATTCAAAATGGCCCAAACCAGTCCATTTCAGCTCGCTAATGCCTAGGATATCAACCTTATGTGTTCCATTTTATTTTTGACAACTTCCAATTTTCCCAGATTTATACTTTGTACATGTTCTGATTATTAACAGATGTTTGCAGCTGTTTCTTCCCATTTTGAGTCATATCATATCAGCAAGTGCAGGTCCCAAAATTACTCTATCCACATAATTGAGGTCAACTCTACTCTGAAGAAGCAACTCTCTTACCCAGTTGTATTTTGAGTGCCTTTCGACCTGAGAGGCTCATCTTCCAGCACTATATGGGTCAAAGTTTCAGTGCTATTCATAGTGTTTTCCACTAATATATCAGATAGTGTTTCATTGCTATTCATAAGGTTTTCACTGGCCAATTCCTAGAGAAGTGGATGGCCCCTTCCTTCTTTCAAGTCTGTCTTAGTCTGGAAGCTCCACTGAAACCTGTCCACTATGGGTGACCCTGTTGGCATTTGAAATGCCAATGGCATAGCCTCCAGCCTCACAACAACAACAAGCCACCACAGTACAACAAACTGACAGATGAGTAGTAGTCAAGTGTTTAACCACTTGTGCTACCCTGGGACCCCTTCTTAGTATCTAATGTTGCTAGAAATACCACAAGTGGGTGGCTTTAAAGAAGAGAAAATAATTTTCTTATTGTTCAGGAAGCTAGAAGACTGAATTCAAGACACTAGCTCTAGGGAAAATCTTTTTCTGTCTGTCAGCCCTAGGGAAAAGTCCTTGTCTCTTTTCACCTTCTGCAATTGGATTCCTTTGTGGTCTTTATGTGACATGGTATGTATCTTCTGCCATTGGTACTTTCTTGCTTTTGTGCCTAATCTGTTGTTGCTATTGTTAAATGCCATCAAGTTGATTCCAACTCATAGTGACCCTATATACAACAGAAGGAAACACTGTCCAGTCCTGTGCCATCTTCACTGTCCTTGGTATGCTTGAGCTCATTGATGCAGCCAATATGTCAATCCATCTCCACTGAGAGTCTTTTCCTTTTTTCTTTGACCCTTCACTTAACCAAACATGATATCCTTTTCCAGGGAATGGTCCCTATTGATAACATGACCAAAATAGGTGATAAGTCTGGCTATTCTCAATTCCAAGGAGCATCCAGGCTGCACTTCCTCCAGAACAGATTTGTTTGTTCTTCTTGAAGTCCCAGGTATTTTCAGCATTCTTTGTCAACACCACAATTCACTCTTTTTCAGTTTTCCTTATTCATTGTCCAGATTTCACATGTATATGAGGTGATTGGAAATATCATGGCTTGGGTTAGGAGCACCTTAATCTTCAATGTGACGTCTTTGCTCTTCAACACTTCAACAAAAGAAGTCTTTTGCAGCCAATTTTCCCAGTGTAATACAATGTCTAATTTCTTGACTGCTGCTTCCATGAGTGTTGATTGTGGATTCAAGTAAAATGAAATCTTTGACAACTTCAATCTTTTCTCCATATATCATGATGTTGCTTATTGGTACAATTGCCTGATCTACTCTCTATATATCTCAAAAGAGATTGGCTTAAGAAATATTCTGCACTGATATGGTCTCATGTACATAATTGTTGTTGTTGTTGTTATGTGCCGTCGAGTCAAACCCGACTCATAGCGACCCCTCCTTGGGTTTCCGAGGCAGTATCACTACGGAAGTAGGATTGCCCAACCTTCCTTCCGAGGAGTGGCTGGTGGGTTTGAACCGCCAGCCGTCTGGTTAGCAGGCAAGTGTCTTAGCCACTATGCTACCAGAGCTCCTTAGAAACCCTATTTCCAAATGTGATTACATCTACAGGTATAGTGGTTAGGATTCACAATGCATGTTTGAGGGGATACAATTCAATCCATAGCACACCTTAAAAGCAGCCATAGACAAAAAGCTACATTATATACAGTGGGTCAGAAAGTACACAAACTGCTGACTTTTCAACATTCACAACAGAAGCAGAAGACAGTGAAATAATATCTTGAAAAGGCTGAATGAATTAAAACTGTTACCTTAAACTTTTATACCCTGCTACGCTAATATACTCAAAAACTGATTCTTTTAAAAACATATTTTCAGACAAATGATAACATACTTTCTGCTAAGTAAATATCCCCTTTGAAGAGCCTCTGAAGTACGGTAGAGTGAAAGATTACTAAATTATCAAAATTAATGAGCTTTGGGACTATAGTCACAGGGGACATCAAGCTCAGTTGGCATAACATACTACACAAAAAATTTTTCCACATCTTACTTTGGTGAGTAGCGACTGGGATCTTGAAACTTTGCAAGTGGCCATCTAGATGCAATGATGGGTCTCTCCTCGTCCAGAGCAAAGTAGATTGAAGAAAACCAAAGATTCATGGAAACAATTAGTCCAAGTGACTGATACACCATGCAATCCTCAGCCTATATGACTATGAGACCAGAAGAACTAGATGGTGTCCAGTTACCACTGTCAACCACTTGGAGGGGGATCTATGTAGGAGATCCTGGATAGAGTGGGAGAACAATGTGGAACAAAACTCAAAATCATTAAAAAATGGGGAGGGGGATCAGGTTTGTTGGTCTGATAGAGCCTGGTGGAACCACTGAGACTATGGCCCCTAGCTGCCCTTTGGGTCTGGAATTGAACCCACTCCTGTGGCTTCCAGCCAAATAAAAGACAGACATAGGAGGTGAACATTTACATTAGGTAGATACACTCCTTGGAGAGATCAATCATGGGAAAATAGAAAGACTGTGTATGTACAGGGAGACAGCTCAGGGGGCAGGAGTGTACGGAGGGAAGGACACAGGGAAGAGGTAACTATGGGGAAGAAGTGGGAGGGGAGCTGTTGCATTGTGGTAAATTGCAGTCAATGTCATGAAACAAAGTGCATGTGAGCTGCTGTATGGAAAGTGAATTTGTTCTGTAAATTTTCACTCAAATGACAAAAAAAAAAAAAAAGGAAAAAAATTAATGAGCTTTACCTCATGGATATCTATCTATCTATATATCTTTCCATTTTTACCTATAGCTATGTCTATAAACTTCATCTAAAATTGCAGAATATTTCAAAAGGTAGGAAGGGATAGGAAAGAAAAGGAATGGAAATGGAGAAAAAGGGAGGAAGTGGGATGAGTGATGTTACATTGTGGAGTTTGGAATCAATGGAAATGGAATAAAATGTGATGAAATGTTGAACAGAAGAGTAATTTGCTCTGTAAACCTTCATCCAAATCACAATGAAAAGTTAAAAAAAAAAAAAAAGAAAATACAAAATAAATAAAATGTTTAAATTGCAGAATACAAAATCCTTCAAGCATACATAGAACTCTTTTGGAAATTGACCACATTGCTAAGTATAAAATAGGTTTGAACACTTTAAAAAAATAATATAAAAAAGATAATATATAAATAACTGACTACAAGTTAATTAGATTAGCAATCAATAATAAAAGGATAAATCATAAAAAGTCTCAAACAAAGAAAACACGCATCCAGACTGTAGAAATCTGCACCTGAGAAACTCAGGAGTCAAAGTAAAAATCAAAATGAAAATTAAAAAAGTAGAAGTAAGTAATTATACAAATACAGTGTTTCAAAACTTGTGGATCAAAGTTAACATTGTATTTACAGGAAAAATTATAGGCTTAAATGTTTATATTAAAGAAGGATGTGTGAATATTAAAGAACCGAGTGTTCAAATGGAGGCAATTGTGGTGAAAATGGAAGAATATACTGAAATCAAATAGAATAAAGGAAATAAAATCTATGGAAAATATGCTTAAATGCACCAAGTAGCTAATAAGTTATCTTAGGCTGGGTTCTGTAGAGAAGCAAAACCATTGAAGTGAGTGTGTGTGTGTGTGTGTGTGTGTGTGTATAAAGAGAGAGAGAGAGAAAGATATATCTCAAGGAAATAGCTCATACAGTTGAACAGGATGGCATGTCCCAAGTTTATGGATCAGGCTTCATGGCTGCAAGGATTGACATATCAAAAATAGGCAGGTAAGATGGCAGGCTGCTGACTCACAGGATGCAGAGGCTGATGAATCCCAAGAACTGGAGGTCCAATGATGATGAGCCAGTTACAAAATCCAAAACAAGCCAGAGCCTTGCTGAAACATCCATGTACACACTGGAGGCAGGCCACACCCACAAGAAAACTCTCTTTCAACTGATTGGCTGCTCATAGAAGATCTCATCATGGAGGTAACTATATTATATCAGATCACAAAATGGGGGATGACTACATCATTACCTAACTGCCAAACTTTAACTGCCAATCCACTGAGAATCATGGCTCAGTCAAGTTGCCACACAACCTTAACTTTCACACAACGTAATGAAGAATGAGGTACCATGACTTCTGCGATGGTTAGTATTGTATGTCAACTTGGCTATGATATTATTCTAGTAGTGGCAGACATTATGTAGTTGTCTTCCATTTTGTGATTTGATATGAATGAGTTGGGAAGGAAGTTTCCTTGAGCGTGTGGTCTACCTCCTGTATGTAAATGGATGTTCTGGCAAAACTCATTCTGTTCCTCAAGCCTGCACTCTTCTATTTGCCTGACTTCTGTTTCTTGGGATGTACGCCTACAGGAGTCTCTGGCCTGCCCCCTGATTTGCAGAGTTTGGGTTCATCAGCCCCTGCAACCATATGAGTCTGCAGAGGTCTTCAGTCTGTTGTGTGATCCATGGCTTTGGCATTTGCCAACCCTCACAATTATATGAGCTATTACCTTAAAGTAATTTTCTCTCTCTCTCTCTCTCTCTCTCTCTCTCTCTCTCTATATATATATATATATATATATATACATATACTTATATATGTTTTATTGGTTTTGGTCCTCCAGAGAACCCAGACTATGACATTTGGTACTGAGAATGGTTCTAGAGGAACATGATCTTAAGTATGAGTTTTCCCAAATTTGGCTAAACTTAAAGGTACCAATGATTCTATTTCCAGTAGTAAAGAAGGCACTATTTATCCATGGTGTGATGTTGCAATAGAAATACACAAAATATCACCACCACTGGATCAAATATTTGTGAGAGTCAAGGCTCTGGGTAATTGTATATTTGATACCTTTCAATATTTTTGTCAAAATGAGAACTATAATGAAGCTGGATGTTTGATCCTACTTTCACTAGACAAAGTGGGGAAACAAAAGGATGAGCTCAGAACTTCAGAGTCCCAGCTAAAATACTGCATAAAAGATCTGAAAGTTGCTATTTGTGTCCTGAAAGAAAGCCTTATTTCTTTCAGTAATAGAGCTTATTGGTGAAAACCAAATCCAGGGTCTTATCCTAAGAATGCTTCATTACAATGCCAAATGAATTTCCAACTTCAAGTGGTGTCTGAAGGCACTGATAGGGAAGAAAGGGCACCCTAGAGCTTAATATAGGAACATATGGACAGATAATTTGAGGCTGGGGACACTGAACACCTAAACACCTGTCAATAGAACCAGCCCTCTCATTCCCATCTGAAAAAATTACTCCAGCTTTGTCTGCTAAACCACCTTCCCTAGTAAAAACATCCTTTCCACCACTATATGAAAGGATTAACCCAGCTGTGTTTGAAGAGTATTTTCATGAAGAGACATCACCTGGGGTGGTGCCAAGGGCATTGCCTAGGGAATTTCTCAAGGTAGACACCTTGCAAGGCTTTGCTGAATGCCCCCAGAACCCACTCCCACCACCCAGTTTTGCTTCTAGACCTTTAACTAGACTTACATTCCAATGAGTCCTAAAAGGAGAAGTACAAAGTATGATCAATAAGGAGGTACATGACACTACAAAAAGAACTGCTTGATTTTTCTAATATGTACAAAAAGAATATGTGTGATAATGGCTATTAAGGGTCTGGGATAATGGTAAAAGGAACATAATGTTGGATCAGTCTCAGTTTATTAATGTTGTCCCACTAAGCAAATAATCTTCATTCAATTTTTCAGCTCAAGATGTTAAAAAATGTGTATTAAGAGGTGGTCCACACTAAATGAAATTGAAATGTCAGAACTGCATAGACCATAGAAGGTATCCAAAGGCTTGGGGAAATTGGCATGTTAGAAGGATTTATCATATTTGACCTATAGACTCACCCAGAGAGTTCCCAGAGGACACACCTTTCATGGCAACTGTGAGGAATAATTTTGTGAAGGGAGCCCAGAATCCTTGAAGACTTCTGCGATTGCTCTTCTATGTGGGAACACCCCTAACTGACACCTATAAATAAACATTGTTGTTGTTGTTATGTGCCGTCGAGTCGGCCCCAACTCATATGCTACCAGAGCTCCTAAATAAACATTAAGACATCTAAATATAGTAAGAGTGACTGGCTGCCAGGATGACAGGGGCCAGGTGGCAACACTTAATCACCAAAGATGAGGTAGGCATGGTTATTGTAATGGACAGCAGAGTTAAAGCAGTAATGAGAATAGCTTGACTTGCATGGACTTAGAACATTGAATCATCAAAGATAAGGTGGACATAGTTATCATAATGGACAGCAGAGTCAAAACAGTATTAAGAATAGTATGTTTGCATGGACTTACGATGCTGTCTACTTAGTAATGGTGTCCCTAGGTGTGAAATAGATGGGAAACCTGCTAAATATTTACTTGATCTGTATGAGCGCAAGAGTTTTAGCTCAAGTGAATGACAGTTTAATTTAAATAAACAAAAAGAGAAGTTACAGCCCCTTGATCAATTCTCAGATGTGAGTGTTTACAGACCCATAACCCCTGGAAGGATAGGCTAGGTCCCCTTGAGGAAGGACCCCACTATATTGACCAAAATTTATACCATTAATCTTTCTCCTAGTCTTACCCAAAGGGATCTAAGGACTTTTATGAGAGTAACTGTTCATTGGGGAATAGGATAATCAGAATTTTTGGAGATTACTGGACACTGACTCTGAACTAACACTAATCTCAAGAGATCCAAAATGTCACTGGCCCACTACTCAGAGTGGGGGTGTATGAAGGTCAGGTTACTAATAGAATCTTAGCTCAGGTCTGTTGCTCAGTTGTCCACTGGGTCCTTGAACTCATTCTGTGGTGATTTCTCAGGTTTCAGAATGCATAATTGGAATAGAAATACCCAGGAACTGGAAGAACCTCCATATTAGATTCTTGACATGAGGAGAAAGGGCTATTATGGCAGGAAAGGGCAGTGGAAGTCATTATAACTTACCCCTACCCAGGAAAATAATAAACTGAAAGCAATACCACATTCCTAGAGAGATTTAAAGATTAGTACCACTACCAAGAACTTGAAGGATTCAGGGATGATGATTCCCATGACATCTCCATTTAACTCACCTATTTGGCCTATGCAGAAAAAAGATGAATCTTGAAAATGACAGATTATTGTAAACTTAACCAGGTGGTGACTAAAATTGCAGCTGCTGTTCCAGACGTGGTTTCATTGCTTGAGCAAATTAATACATCTCCTGTTGTTGTTAAGTGCCGTCGAGTCATTTCTGACTCATAGCGACCCCAGGCACAGCAGAACGAAACACTGCCCGATCCCACGCCAGCCCCATAATCCCTGCTATACTTGAGCCCATCATCGCAGCCACCGTATCAATCCATCTCGTTGAA
>NW_006921597.1:17753864-17758861 GCF_000298275.1 Orycteropus afer afer | reverse complement strand
CATGAGACAAAGTATATGTGAACTGCTGTATGAAAAGTGAATTTACTCTGTAAATCTTCACCCAAATCCTAATAATAATAATAAAAAAAAGTAAATTTGTTCTGTAAACTTTCACCCAAATCACAATAAAAATTTTAAAGAAGAAGAAGTAAGACTATCTCTGTTTGCAGATGACATAATCTTATATGTAGAAAGTCCTAAAGAATCCATAAAACACTATTAGAACTAATAAATAGATTCAAAAAAATTGTAGGGTACAAGATCAAGACACAAAACTCAGCTATATGTGTATACACTATTGTTGTTGTTGTTATGTGCCTTTGAGTCATCTCTGACTCATAGCGACCTTATGTACAACAGAATGAAACACTACCCAGTCCTTTGCCTGCCCCACAATCCTTGCTATACTTGAGCCCATCGTTGCAGCCATTATTTCAATCCATATTGTTGAGGGCCTTTGCCTCTTTTGTTGACTCTCCACTTTACCAAGCATAACATCCTTCTCCAGAGAATGGTCCCTTCTGATAACATGACCATAATAGGTGAGACGAAGTCTGGCCATTCTTGCTTCCAAGGAGCATTCCAGCTGCACTTTTTCCAGGACAGATTGTTAGTTCTTTTAGCAGTCCACAGTACTTTCAGCATTCTTTGCCAAAACAATTCAAAAGCATCAACTCTTCTTCGGTTTTCCATATTCAATGTACACTAGCAATGAATAATCCCAAAATGAAATTAGAAAATAATTCCATTGAAAATATCATAAAAAATAATCAAATAGATCACTGAGGGGACTTCTTGGAAGATGGTGATACGGGTAATGCAACGTTCTCATACCCCCACAAGATCAACAAGGAAAACAACCAGAAATTGGTTGACTCAACTTTGCAAGAACTCCAGAAAGTAATCAGAGTGAGAGGAGTTCTGGCAAGTGGCAGAATACACAGACAAGCCACAAAGACAATGCAACAAAGCAATGAGAAACTGATTGAAACTGATACAGAAGATGATCCTGGAACTCTGAGCTTTGAGAGGAAGGGTAAAGAAGAAGAATAAATACCAACTAGTAGAAGAACTTGAATGAAACAGTGAGTGAGGAGACAAATGGAGCCACAGACTGCCAGCTGTCCTGAGGGCACAGCCATTTTGAATATTTCCTGGTTGCAACCTAAGGATAAGCTCTGCTCACCAAGGCTGCATGGGCAAGGACTGCATTGGGGCCCAATGACCAGAAGGTAGAACAGTGAGGGAGGGGACAGGTGGACCTGTGGACTTCCGCTGGCTGACCTGAAGGCACAGTCATTTTGGATGTTTCCAAGCAGCTGGTACAGCTGTTTTGAGAGTGTGATGATGGCATTCTTGCTTGACCTGCAACCTGGGAGTGTACTCTGTCTGCCAGGGACAGGATGGGCAACCACACTGGAGACTGATAACTGGAGATGTGTGATATTCTCCTTGTTACTCTTGTGCCCTGAGTCCTCTTGGTGATCAGGGGTGTGGCCATCCCCCACCTCCACCCATCTTCTTGACCTGCAGGGGTTTCATCCCAGTCTGTGCCCTGACAGAGCCTGGGTGCTCTAGCTCACCCCCCACAGTTTTATTTTTGCTTTTTGGTTTTAAATTATTATTTTTCTCTTCCTCACCCATCCCTTCCCATCCCTAGTTCTTCTTTTTTTTTTCCCCCTCTTCTTTTTTCCTGGTTCCATTGTTTTTTCTTTCTTTTCCTTTTACAGTTTTCCTTAACCTTTTACTCTTGCTCTTTTCTCTCATTCTACCCTCCCCAGTTATAGTGGCTTTTTTCCCCCTTCTTTTTCTCATTCTCTTTCTCTTATCCTTTTAAATTATATTTTCAATTTTTTTCTTGTTATTTATAGGATTCCTCTTTTTTCTTTTGTGATTGTTCCTGTTTGTTTATGCATTTTGAGTTTTTTGTTCTCTTATTTTATTTATTTATTTGTTTTTTTTTCTTTTTTTGTCAGAGTGAGAGATAGCAACCATTCCCCAAAACCCCTCTGTACCTGTACCTCCTGCAGCCCCACCCATTGAGTGGGATCACCACTTGCTTTTGCATTAATTGACCAATGATAGATGGCAGCCAATACCAGATCAACTCACTCTCAACTGCTCTTTATGAACAACTAACAGAGATCTGTACACACTCTCATCCTCTATCACACCAACCAGGGGACAAGTGATGAGTGTTTAAGTGATGAGTGTTTAAGCTAACAACTAGAGAATAGAGGAGCACAGTACCCTGCTCATACATATAGATTGAAACAAAATAAAGGGGAAAAAACCTACATTAATTACACCAACATACATTTACAAATTAAACATAAATACAAATAAAATATTTGTATACAACACCACAATGTCTCAAAGAAAACAGATCATCACAGCCCCCACACACACAAAAAAAAAGCAAGATAAAATAGTAGAAACAAGGGACCAGAATATAAACCCAGAACATCCCTGAGGAAGAAACAGCATTTTAAATCCCTGATATGGAATTCAAAAGAATTATATTTGGGCACATTCAATGGATTGAGAGACAGATCAAGGAAAACACTGGCAAGATCAAGGAAAACACTAAAAAAATTGAGGAAAATACAGACAAAACTATAGAACAATTTAGGAAAACAATACAAGCACAAACTGACAAACAAAAAATTAGAAATTATACAAAAACAACAAACAGAAATCCAGAACATTAATACTAAGATTTTCGAAATAGATTACACATTGAACAGGCAAACAAGAATTGAATCAATGGAGGACAGAATTAATGAGATTGAAGACAAATACCTTGAAACTACTTTGTTAAAGGATCAATCAGACAAAAGATCAAAACATAATGAATAAAGCCTAAGATTCATGTAGAATACCATCAAGAGGAATCCATGTGGAATTCCTGTGGAATACCATCAAGAGGAATTCAGGAACAGGAAGAGACAAATAAAATCATAGAAAAAATTATTGAAGATTTATTGGAAGACAATTTCCCTAATATGATTAAAGATGAGAATATATCCTTTCAAGAAATTCACTGAACCCTAAACAGTATAAACACCAAAAGAAAATCACCAAGACAAATCATCATCAAATTCACCAAAACTAAAGAAAAGAAAGAATCCTGAAAGCAGCATGGGGAAAACAAAAAGTTACCTACAAAACCAACCAATAATACTAACCTCTGAATTCTTGGCAGAAACCATGCAGGCAAGAAGGCAATGAGATGATATATATATATATAACCCTGAAAGAGAAAAATCTGCAACCAAACATTATATACCTGACAAAATTGTCTATCAAATATGAGGGTGAAATTAGGATATTTCCAGATAAATGAAAATTAAGAGAATTTGTTAAAACTAGACCAATTTTAAAAAAGATACTAAAAGGAGTCCTTCAGACAGAACCAACAACAGCAAACAACAACCAATGATTAACACACATGATGACATAACCCAGAAACCAACTCATTCATATAAATATCCAGAGTAAAATAAGCTTACAAGACTATAAACAGAGAACCAGAGACATCAATTGGTAATTGAAGACAACTACAAACCAAAAGGAGAGAATAAATAGTGTAGTTACAGAACTTCTAAATGGTGAGGAAGTCAAGACAATTGTGAGACAGAACATACTGTTTTAAATTTGGGAAGAAAATTATAAATTACAGGGTAATCTCAATGAATCATAACAAACCTTCACTTCAAAATAAAAGAGGTCAAGCACAGTTACTTAGCAAATACTAGAACAATAACAAGGAAGGAGATGATAACACAACTCATTTTAAAAAATGAGCTCAGTACAGAAAATTATATAGAACAAAGAAATCAGCAACACCACAAAAATACATAACAAAATGTAACAGTTAATTCATATTCAACAATAATTATATTGAATGTAAATGGATTAAGTGCACCCCTCAAGAGATGGAGAGTTGCAGACTGGATGAGGAAACATGACCCATCACTGTGCTGTCTATGAGAGACTCACCATAGACACAAAGACAAAAATAGACTAAAAATCACAGGTTGGAAAAAGATATACCAAGCAAATGGCAACCAAAAGAGAGAAGGAAGTAGCGATTAATTTCTGATAAAAGTGACTTTAAGACAAAAATGACCATAAGAGACAAGGAAGGATGTTATATAATGAGTAAAGGATCAGTTGAACGAGAGGATATAACCATAATAAATGTCTATGGACCCAATGAAGGAGCCCCAAAATACATAAAAAACCAACTTTACAGAATTTAAAATACAAATAAATGACTCCACAGTCATAGGAGGAGACTTCAATAAACCACTTCCAATAAAAGATAGGACAACAAGAAACTCAACAAAGATGAAAAAGAACTAAACAATACAATCAACCAACTTGATCTTATAGACAACTACAGAGCACTTCATCCAACAACAGCAAAATACACATTATTTTCCTGGAACATTTTCCAGGATTGACCATATGTTAGGCCACAAATCAAGCCTTAATAAATTTAAAAACATTGAAATCTTGCAAAGCATCTTCTCAGATCATAATGCTATAAAATTAGAAATCAACAATACACCAATGGAAAAAGAGCAAACATATGGAAACTGAATAACACCGTCCTCAAAAATGACTGGGTAATAGGAGAAATAAAAAATGAAGTAAAAAAATTTCTGGATCAAAGGAGAGTGAAAACACAACATACCAAAATCACTGCAAAAGCAGTGATCAGAGGGCAAATTTTAGCCCTCTATTGCATCTACTGATGCACAGATAAGAAAAGAAGAAAGAGCCAAAATCAACAACTTAACCTGACATCAACAATTACAAAACGAGCATCAAAAAAAAAAAAAAAAAAAAAAAAAAAAAAAAAAGAAAAAGAAAAAAAACCACTGCCATTGAGTTGAAAGGAAAGAACGGATTTGAGCAGAAATAAATGAAACAGAAAAGAGAAAGACAATAGAAATAATCAACAAGAGTACAAATTGGTTCTTTGAGAA
>NW_006921597.1:17750006-17753639 GCF_000298275.1 Orycteropus afer afer | reverse complement strand
TCATAGTGACTCCTCCTTGAGTTTCTGAGGCAGTATCACTACGGAAGTAGATTGCCCAATCTTCCTTCTGAGGAGTGGCTGGTGGGTTTGAACCGCCAGTTCTGGTTAAAAGTTAAATGCCTTAGGCATTAAGCCACCACACTACTTACCTAAATTAACACAGACTGAGGTAGAAAATTTGAACAGACATATAACAAAAGAAGAAATTGAGCAGGTCATAAAAAGTTACCAACAACAAAAAAAAGTACTGGCTCAGATGTTTTCATTGGAGATTCTACAATCATTCAGAGGAGGGCTGGCACCAATCCTCAAACTCCCAGAAAATAGTAGAGGATGTGTTCTGGTTACCTAATATTGCTCTGACAAGAATATACCACAAATGGGATGGCCTTAATAAACAGGAGTTTATTCTCTCACAGTTTGGAGGCTTTAAGTCCAAGTTCAAAGTGCCAGGCTCTAGGGGCTGGGTGAAAACCCCTCAACCTTTGGGTCCAGCTCTACCTCCTGCTCTTGGCCTACTGGAGCTAGGGTATTTCTTCACTCAGATGGTTGCTGGCTGCTGAGGCTGACAAACCCAGGGTTGATAAGTAAACAGGCACAGTCCCGATGTTACCAAACCACACAGCAGGCCATTAATTAAGTCCATTGTTAAGTCCCACCATAGGCAGAGCATGGCAGGCTGCTGAACAATCACACGGCTACATGTAGGGTCCAAGCATGCCATAAGCTTGAGACCATTCCCAAAGGTGCTGCTTATATATGGGAAGCAGACCACATACCCAAAGGCAGCTACTCAGCTGCTCACAGTAGATTCCACCATGGATTTGATTACCAGTCTCATCATGGGAAATACTACATCCAGCTGCCCAGCCACTCAACCAGGCCTAGCCAAGTTGACACAAAAACATAACAACCACAGGATGGAATCCTCACAAATTCATTTTATGAAGCAAGCACAACCCTGATATCAAAACTGGGCAAAGACATCACTGGAAAGTAAAACTACAGAACAATATCCCTCATGAATATAGATACAAAAATATTCAACAAAATATTAGCCAATAGGCTCCAACATATTAAAAATTAATACATAATTTCCAAGTGGTATTCATAACAGGTATACAAGGAGAGTTCAACATTAGACAAACAATCAAAGTATTCCATCACATAAGTAAAGGAAAAGAATCACATAATCATATCAATAGCTGCAGAAAAGGCATTCGATACAATCCAACATTCATTCCTGATAAAAACTCTCAGAAAAATAGGAATAGAAGGGAAATGCTCAACATAATAAAGGGCATATATGCAAAATATTGAACAATATCATTAGTATCACTCTCAAGTAAAATTTTGCTGAAGATCATTAAAAAACAATTGCAGCAGTATATTGACAGAGAACATCAAGAAATTCAAGAAATTCAAGCTGGATTCACAGGAGGACCATGGAATGAGAGACATCATTGCTGATGTTAGGTGGATCTTGGCTGAAAGCAAAGAATATCAGAGAGATGTTTACTTGTGTTTTACTGACCATGAATGGGCATTCAACTGTGTGGATTAACTGTGCATATCAGTTGTTCAAACAGAACAAGGGGACACTGCATGGTTTAAAATTAAGAAGGGTGTGCATCAGGGTTGTATCCTTTCATCATACTTATTCAATCTGTATGCTGAGCAAACAATCTGAGAGGATGGAATATATGAAGAAGAATGCAGCATCAATATTGGAGGAAGACTCATGAACAACCTTTGATGGGCAGATGACACAACATTGCTGGCTGAAAATGAAGATGACATGAGGCACTTACTGATGGAGATCAAAGACTAAAGGCTTCAGTATGGATTATACCTCAACATAAAGAAAACAAAAATCCTCACAACCAGACCAATAATCAATATCATGATAAATGGAGAAAAGATTAAGCTGTTGGGGATTTCATTTTGCTTGGGTCCATGATCAACATCCATGGAAGGAAAAACAAAAAACCAAACTCACTACCATTGAGTTGATTCCAAATCAGTGACACTATTGGATTTCCAAGGTTGTAAACTTTAGAGGAGCAGACCTTCCCATCTTACTTCCACAGAGTGGCTGTTGGGTTCAAACACTAACCTTTTGGTTAGCAGCCAAATATCTTAACCATTACATCACCAAAGCTCCTTACCCATGGAAGTATCCTTCTCCTCCTGCTCATATTGCTGTTGAGTTGGATCCAACTCATAGTGACTCCTCCTTGGGTTTCTAAAGCTGTGTCACTATGGAAGTAGATCTCCCAATCTTCCTTCTGAGGAGCAGCAGTCAAGAAATCAGACATCATATTGCACTGGGCAAATCTGTTGTGAAAGACCTCTTAAAAGTGTTAAGAAGCAAAGATGTCACTTTGAAACTAACATGTGCCTAACCCAAGCAATGGTACTTTGAATCATCTCATATACATGTGAAAGCTGGACAATGAATAAGGAAGACCAAAGAAGAGTTGGTACCTTAGAATTGTGGGGTTGGGGAAGAATACTGAAAACACCATGGACTGTCAGAACTAACAAATCTGTCCTGGAAGAAGTGCAGCTGGAATGCTCCTTAGATGTGAGAATAGCCAGACTGTCTCACCTACTTTCCTCATATTGTCAGAAGGGAACATTCCCTGGAGAAGGATATCATGCTTGGTAAAATGGAGGGACTGTGAAAAACGGGAAGATCCTCAAGATGGATTGACCCACTGGCTGCAACAATCAGCTCAAGAATAGCAAATATTATAAGAATGGCACAGGACCTAGTAGTGTTCCGTTCTGTTGTACATAGGGTCCCTATGAATTGGAGTCAACTCAATGGCACCTAACAACAACATTCAGATTGAATAAATATGGTGAAATGATACATCCCTGATGCACACCCTTCCTGATTTTGAACCATGAGTACATCCTTTTTCTGTTTGAAGGACAGCCTCTTATTCTATGTACAGATTCCACATGAACACAATTAAGTGTTCTGGAATTATCATTCTTCACAGTGTTATCCGTAATTTATTACGATCCACACAGTCAAATGCCTTTGCGTAGTTGATAAAACACAGGTAAATATCTTTCTGGTATTCCTTGCTTTCAGCCAGGATCTATCTGACATCAACATAATAGCCCTCATTCCTTATCCTCTTGTGAATCCAGCTTGAATTTCTTGAAGTTCTCTGTCAATATACTGCTGGAACTATTTTTGAGTTATCTTCAGCAAAATTTTACTTGTGTGTGATATTAATGATATTGTTTTATAATTTCCACATTCTGTTGGATCATCTTTCTTTGGAACGGGCACAAATATGAACCTTTTCCAGTTGGTTGGCCAGGTAGCCCTCTTCCAAATGTCTTGGCATAAATGAAAAAGCACCTCCAGTGCCGCATTTGTTTGTTGAAACATTTCAATAGGTATTTTTTCAACTCCTGTTGTTGTTGTTAGGTGCATTCGAGTCATCTCTAACTCATAGTGACCCCATGTACAGCAAAATGAAACAGTGCCTGGTCCTGTGCCAGCTCCACTATCATCATTGTAGCCACTGTGTCAATCCATCTTGTTGAGGGCCTTCCCCTCTTTCATTGACCCTCTACTTTACCAAGCATGATATCCTTCTCCAGGAAATA
>NW_006921597.1:17742363-17749023 GCF_000298275.1 Orycteropus afer afer | reverse complement strand
TGTTATCCATAATTTTTTATGATCCACACAATTGAATGCTTTTGCACAGTCAATAAAACATAAGTAAACACAAGTTGGATCTTCAGCCAAAATTCATCTGACATCAATGATGATATCCCTTCCTCCATGTCCCCTTCTGAATCTAGCTTGCATTTCTGGAATTTCTCTGTCAATATACTGCTGCAACCATTTTTGAATTATCTTCAGTAAGATTTTACTTGCATATGATATTAATGACCTTGTTTGATATTTTCCCATTCTGTGGGATCACATTTCTTTGGAATGGGTTTAAATATGGATCTCTTCCAGTCAGTTGGCCAGGTAGCTCTCTTCCAAATCTCTTGGCAGAACTGAATGGGGCATACCTCCAGTGGGGCATCCTTTGTGGAAACATCTCAATGGGTATTCTGTCAATTCCTGGAGCCTTGTTCTCTGCCAATTCCTTCAGTACATCTTTGACTTCTTCCTTTAATACCATTGATTCTTGACCATATGTCACCTCCTGAAATGGTTGAAGATTGACCAGTTCTTTTTGGTACAGGACTCTGTTTAATCTTTCCATCTTCTTTTGATGTTTCCTGTAACATTCAATATTTTGCCCATAGAAACTTTCAATATTGCAACTCGAGGCTTAAATTTTTTCCTCAGTTCTTTCAGCTTGAGAAATGCTGAGTGTGTTCTTCCTTTTGGTTTTCTAACTCCAGGTCTTCACACATTTCATTATAATAATTGACTTTATTTTCTTGCGCTGCTCTGAAATCTTCTGTTCAGCTCTTTCATCTTGTCATTTCTTCCATTTGCTTTAGCTACTCTCCATTCAAGGGCAAGTTTCAGAGTCTCTTCTGATATCCATTTTGGTCTTTTCTTCCTTTCCTGTCTTTTTAATGACCGTTTGCTCTCTTCATGGATGATATTCTTGATGTCATCCCACAATTCTTCTTTTTTTTGGTCATTGGTGTTCCATGCTTCAAATCTATTCTTTAGATGGTCTCTAAATTCAGAAGGGATATATTCAAGGTCATATTTTGGCTCTCATGGACTATGGACTTGTTTAAATTTTCTTCAGCTTCAACTTGAACTTGCATATGAGTGGTTGATGGTGTGTTCCACAATCAGGTCCTGGCCTGGCTTTGGCTGAAGATATTGAGCTTTTCCATTGCCTCTTGCCACTGATATAGTCAATCTGATTTCTGTGTACTCCATTTGGCAAAGTCCATTTGTATAGCTGCCATTTATATTGTTGAAAAGAGGTATTTGCAATGCATAAGTAGTTGGTCTTGCAAAATTCTATCATGTGATCTCCAGCATTATTTCTATCACCAAGGCCAAATTTTCCATGTATTGGTGATTTCTCGTTCACAATTTTTGCATTCCAATCACCATAGGTAATCAGCATATCTTGATTGTGTGTTCAGTCAATTTCAGACTGCAGAAGTTGGTAAAAATCTTCAGTTTCCTCATCTTTGGCTTTGGTGGTTGGTGTGTAAATTTGAATTATAGTGATATTAACTGGTCTTCCTTGTAGGTGTATGGCTATTATCCTGTCATTGACAGCATTGTACTTCAGGATAGATCTTTTTTTTTTAATTGTAATTTGGGTGAAAGTTTACAGAGCAAATTCAATTTCCATACAGCAGCTCACATACATTTTGTCTCATGACATTCACTACGATTTACCACAATGCAACAGTTATCCTCCCAATCTTCCCCACAGTTACCTTTTTTCTGTGTCCTTCCCTCCATCCACTCCTGCCCCTTGAGCTGTCTCTCTGTGCATATACAGTTCTTCTAATGTCCCATGATTGTTCTCTCCAAGGAGTGTATCTACCTAATTGTACTTCAGGATAGATCTTTAACATTGTGATGATGAATGCCGTGTCATTCCTCTTCAATTTGTCATTCTCAGCATAGTAGATCATATGGTTGTCTGATTCAAAATGGCCAAAACCAGTCCATTTCAGCTCACTAATGCCTAGGATGTCAATCTATTTGTGTTCCATTTCATTTTTGACAACTTCCAATTCTCCTAGATTCATGCTTTGTACATTTCATATTCTGATTATTAATGGATGTTTGCAGCTGTCTCTCCTCAGTTTGAGTCATGCCGCATCAGCAAATGGAGGTCCTGAAAGCGTTATTTTATCCATGTCATTAAGATCGGTTCTACTCTGGTGAGGCTGCTCTTTCCCAGTTGTATTCTGAGTGCCTTCAAACCTGAATGGTTCATCTTCTGGCAATGTATTGGACAATGTTTTTGGGCTATTCATAAAGTTGTCCAGTAATGTATCAGACTGGTGTTTCTCTGCTATTCATCAGGTTTTTCCTGGCCAATTCATTGAGAAGTGGATGGTCTCTTCCTTCTTCTGAGTCTGTCTCAGTCTGGAAGCTCTGCTGAAACCTGTCCACCATGGGCAATCCTGTTCATGTTTGAAACATCAGTGGCACAGCCTCCAACCTCACAGCAACACACAGGCCACCACAGTATGACAAACTCACAGACAAGTTCATCTCCCTTAGGTGTTCCAAGCCTCTCCACCCTCCCCTTACCTGGGTCTGGCCCTCGGCCCTGGTTTCCCACTTCCTGCCTTTGGGTGGGGGCTCTCTCTTACCTTACCTTGATCAACTTCTGGATCCTTGATTTTTGCCAATTTCTTCACTGCAGCTTGCAATTCTTCTTTCAATACCCTTGGTTCTTGATCACATGCTACCTTCTGAAATGGCTGAACGTTGACCAATTCTTTTTGGTAGTGACACTGTGTATTCATTCCATCTTCTTTTGTTGCTTCCTGTGTCCTTTAATATTTTACCCATAGAATCCTGCAATATTGTAATTAGAGGCTTGATTTTTTCTTAAGTTTTTTCATCTTGAGAAATGCCAAGCATGTTTTTCCCTTTTGTTTTTCTAACTCCAGATCTTTGCACATTTAATTATAATAATTATTATCTTCTCAAACTGGCTTTTGAAATCCTCTGTTTGGCCCTTTCATTTGACCATTTTTTTCCCCCATTCACTTAAGCTACTCCACATTTAGGAGCAAATTTCTGTGTCTCTTTGGACATCTGTTGTGGTCTTCTCTCCCTTTCCTGTCTTTTTAATCATCTTTTGCTTTTTTCATGTATGATGTTCTTCATGTCATCCCACAACTCATCTGGTTTCAGTCATTGGGGTTCAAGGTATTAAATCTTTTCTTCAATTGGTCTCTAAATTTGGATGGGATATAATCAAGGTCATATTTTGCCTCTTATGGACTTGTTAATTTTCTTCAGCATGAAGCTGAAGTTTCAGATGAGTAATGATAGTATTTTCCACAGTCAGATCCTGGCCTTGTTTTGACTGATGATATTAAGCTTCACCATTGTGTCTTTCCACAGATGTAGTAGATTTTATTCTTGTGTATTCCATCTGATGACATCCACATATATACTTCCCATTTATGTTGTTGAAAAAAGGTATTTGCAATGAACAAGTCATTACCAAAAAACCAAACTCACTCCCATCAAGTCTATTGCAATGCATGGGTTTCTGGGGCAGTAATGTTTATGGAAGTAGATTGCCCAGTCTCCCTTCTATAGAGTGGCTGGTGAATTTGAACCATTAACCTTCTGGCTATCAGTCAAATGCCTTAGACACTATGCCATACAAGTCAGTAGTCTCACAAAATTCTATCATGCATTCTACATCTTACTTTGGTGAGTAATGACTGGGGTCTTCGTGGTGGTTAAGTTTGTGCATCAACTTGTCTGGGCCTGGTTGAGTGGCTGGGGAGATAGATGTAGTATTCCCTATGATGAGACTGGTAATCAACTCCATGGTGGAATCTACTGTGACCAGCTGAGTAGACTTTGGTTATGTGGTCTGCTTTCTGCATATAAGAAACAGCTTTGAGGATGGTCTCTAGCTTATGGCATGCTTGAACTCTGCAAGTAGCTGTGTCATTGTTCAGCAGCATGCCATGCTCTGCCAACCTTGGGACTTTCAATGGACTTGAGTTAATGGCCTGCCATATGGTTTGATAACATCATGATTGTGCCATTTTATTTGCTGACCTTGGGCTTGTTAGCTTCAGCAGCCAGTAGTTGTCTGAATGAACAGATGCCTCTAGCTTCAGTGGGCCAGGAGCAAGAGGCAGAGCTGAAGCTCAAGGTTGAGGGGCTTTCACACAGGCCCTAGAGCTTGGCACTTTGAACTCGGACTTCTAGCCTCCTGAACTGTAAGAGAATAAACTCCTGTTTGTTCAAGCCATACCTCTTGTGATATATTCTTGTCATAGTAGCACTAGGTAACCAGAACAGTCTTAAAAGCTTGTAAACAACCATTTAAGATGCAAAAATTGGTCTTTCCTCATCTGAAGCAAAAAGGAATGAAGAAAACCAAGGAAACATGGAAACAATTAGTCCAAGGGACTGTCAGATCATGTGAACCTTAGCCTACATGATCCTGAGACCAGAAGAACTAATGGTGCCTGGCTTCCACTGTTAATCACTCAGAAAATGCTCAAAAATAAGAGATCCTGATAGAGTATGATAAAAATGTGGAAAAAACCCTGAAAATCATAAAAAAGAGCACACTTATCAGTCTGATAGAAACTGGTGAAACACTGGAGATTATGGCCCCTAGTCATCCTTTGGACCTGGAATTGAAGCTGTGGCTTCCAACCAAACAATAGACAGACCTACAAGGTGAACAATTACAGCAGGTAGGTATGCTCCTTAGAACAATCAACCATAGGAGATTAAAAGGCCAGTATTTGCATAAGGAAATACCTCAGAGGGCAAGAATGCATAGGAAAGAAGGACACAGGATGCAGCCTATATGACTATGAGACCAGAAGAACTAGATGGGGCCTACCCACCACTGTCAACAATTTGGAGGGGGATCTATGTAGGAGATCTTGGATAGAGAGGGAGAAAAATGTGGAACAAAACTCAAAATAATTTGGGGAAAAAAAAGGGGGTACTAGTTTTGCTGGTGTGAAAGAGCTTGGTGGAACCACTGAGACTGTGGCCTCTAGCTGCCCCTCAGGTCTGGAATTGAACTCACACTGTGGCTTCCAGTCAAACAAAAGACAGGCATATGAGTGGAACATTTACCTGAGGTAGATACACTCCTTGGAGAGAACAATCATGGGAGAAAGAAGGGCTGTTTATGCACAGGGAGACTGCTCAGGGGGCAGGAGTACATGGGAGGATGGACACAGGGAAGAGGTAACTATGGGGAGGAAGTGGGAGGGGAGCTGTTGCATTGTGGTAAATTGTAGTCAAAGTCATGAGAACTTCTGTATGGGAAGTGAATTTGCTCTGTAAATTTTCATGCAAATCACAATAAAAAATTAAATAATAATAAAAGAAATAATAGAACCACACACAAAAAAAAAAAAAAGGAAGGAAGGAAGAAGGACACAGGAAAAAGGTAACTGCAGGGAGGAAGTGGGAAGGAGGTGTTACATTATGGGTATTGCGATCAATGTCATGAAACAAAATGTGTATGAACTGTTGTGTGGAAAATGAATTTTCTCTGCAAACTTTCACCCAAACCACAACAAAAATTCTTTGATTAACTAAAAATAAATTCTATCATGTTATCTCCATGGTCATTTCTATCACCGAGGCCATATTTTCCAGCTATATTACTCAAGAGAATTAAAAACATATGTCCACACAAAAACTTGTACATAAATATTTATAGAAGATTATTCATAATAGCCAAAAAGAGTAAACAACAGAAGTGTCCATTGACTGATGAATGGAGAAACAAAATAATATATAACATAACCATAATAAATATCTATGCACCCCAATGAAAAATTCCGAAAACACATAAATCAGACTTTAACAGAATTGAAAGGACAAATAGATGACTCCACAGTCAGAGTAGAAGAATTTAATACACCACTTTCAATGACATTTAAACAATTGGAAAGAAACTCAACAAAGGCACAGAAAAACTAAACAATAAAATCCACCAGCTTGATCTCATAGACATCTACATAGCACTTCACCCAACAAATATACATTCTTTTCCAGTGCACATGGAACATTCTACAGGATACACCATACATTACTACACAAAGCAAACCTTAATAAATTTTAAAACATTGAAATACTGCAAAGGATCTTCTCAGATCACAATGCTATAAAATTAGAAATCAACAACTGGAAGATAAAAGGATAATGAGCAAACACACGGAAACTAAATAACATCCCCTTTAAAAATGACTGGGCAATAGAAAAAATGAAATAAAAAAAAAATTCCTTGAATCAAACAAGAAAGAAAACACACAAACTAAAATCTTTGGTATACAGAAAAAGCAGTGATCAGGGGTCAATTCATAGCAGTAAATGCAAAAGTCAAAAAAGTCAAAAAAGAAGAAAGCCAAAATCAACACCTTAACTCAACATCTCCAACAATTAGAAAAAAAAAAAGCAGCAAAATAAATAAATAAAAGCCTACAGTCACCAGAAGAAAAGACATAATAAAGATTCAAATAGAAATAAGTGAAACAGGAGTTCTGGCAAGATGGCAGACTAGGCAGAAGGACTGCACAGACCCTCTTCAACAAAGAAAAGGAAAACCAATTAACACAGACACAGAAGATAATCTTGGACCCCAAGCCTTGAAGGGAAGGATACAAAAGTGGACTAAACCCACGTAGCAGAAGA
>NW_006921597.1:17740612-17741693 GCF_000298275.1 Orycteropus afer afer | reverse complement strand
ATGGAGGTGTGGCCATCCCCACTCCCACCTAACTTCTGGGCCCACAGGAACTCCATCACAGTCTGTGTGCTCAGACAGAGCCTGGGTGCCCTACCCAGTCCTCCACCGATTTTTTCTTTTTCACTTTCTTTTTCCTGGTGATTAATTTGCTTGCATTCATCCATTTCAAGCCAACTAATATTATTAATACTTTTGTCCATTTTATTATTATTATTAATCTTCCCCTACCAGGTCCTAGTTTTCAGCATTTTTTTTTTCTTTTCCCTGTGCCTGGTTGAAATTCTGCCCCCGCCCAATTTAAGGTGATTTTTTTCCCTCTCCCCCCCTTTTTTTTTCTCATGACTAACCCCATTCCTTGTTTTTCTTTTTGCATTCTTCCTGTTTTTTTCTTCATTTATTATTGTCCTTCCTTACTTTTTTTCTTTTTAGTGCCCTATCCCCAGAGATTGTAGGTTTGTTTGATTTTTCTTCTTTTTTCCCCTTTTCTCTTTTTTTGGTTACTGTTCCTGTGTGATTACATGGGGTGTTGTTCATCCATGGGCTTTTAGTTCTTTTATGGTTATTCAATTGTAATTTGTATCTAACTGAGTGGGAGACAACAACAGTTCTCATAAGACACAACTACACCCACACATCCTGCGACTTCACTTACTGAGCGAGAGCCACTTCCTCCTTCTTCACCAATGGGCCAATGATAAAAAACCACCAAGAAAAACCTGAACCACCCTTGGCTGCTCTTCACAAACAGCTAACAGAGATCTAAATACAATGATGTCACGATGCTTCAGAAACAACAGACCATCAGAGTCCACACAAACAAGCAGGATAAAGTGGTAGAAACAAAGGAACAGGATACAGACTCAGAACACATCCCTGAGGAAGAAGCAGCATTGGAACTCTCTGATAAGGAATTCAAAAGAATTATCTTTAGGTATCTTCAAAGGATTGAGAGACAGACCAAAGAAAACATAGACAAAAACTTACAAGAATTTTGGAAGAAAATACAAGAACAAAAGGACAAAATAAAAGAAAAATTAGAAATGATTCTAAATCTACAGAAAGAAATCCAAAAGATTAATAC
>NW_006921597.1:17718169-17727784 GCF_000298275.1 Orycteropus afer afer | reverse complement strand
GGAAGAGGTAACTATGGGGAGGAAGTGGGAGGGGAGCTGTTGCATTGTGGTAAACTGTGGTCAATATCATGAGACAAAGTATATGTGAACCACTGCATGGAAAGTGAATTTGCTCTGTAAACCTTCACCCAAATCACGCACGCACACACACACACACACACAAAATCAACAAGCTTGGAAGTAGGTTTTTTGAAAAGATTAATAAAAGTGACAAACCACTGGCAAACTTAACAAAGGAAAAGAGGGAGAACATACAAGTAACTCAAATAAGAAACGAGTTGAGCAATGTCACAGCAGAATCAATTGAAATAAAGAGGATAATATCAGGATACTACGAAGAACTGCACTCCAAAAAATTTGAAAATCTAAAAGAAATGGAGAGATTTCTAGAAACATACTACTTACACAGACTGAGGTGGAAAATTTGAACAGATCCATAACAAAAGAAGGAATCAAACAGGTCATAAGAAAATTACCAACAAAAACAATCCTGCCCCAGATGGTTTCACTGCAGAATTCTACCAAATGTTCAGAGAAGAACTGACACCAATCTTATTCAAACTATTCCAGGATATAGAAAAGGATGGAATCCTCTCAAATTCATTTTATGAAACAAGCATAACCTTGATACCAAAACCAGGCAAAGACATCACTCAAAAAAGAAAACTACAGACCAATATCCCTCATATAGATGGAAAAATCTTCAACAAAATCCTAGCCAATAGACTCCAAGTATATATACATATAATAATACATTATGACCAAGTGAGGTTCATACCAGGTGTGCAAGGATGGTTCAACATTAGAAAAAAATCAACATAATCCATCACATAATTAAAATAAAGGAAAAGCCCAATACCCTTCAGCAAATCTCTTTTCTGCTTGAGTTAACTAGAAACAGTGTCAGTTATTTGCAACCAAGAACCCTAACTAGAACATTTATTAATTTGATAAGCATGGTTTTTGACTTTTTGTGCCATTTTGTTTTTTGCTGTCTCTCTAACAAGATTATATACTCCAGGAGAACATAATCCTAGTCTGTTTTGTTCATCATTTTATCACCAGTGCCTACCACATTGCCTGGCACTTGACAGGTACTCAACAAATATTTTAAATTGAATAAATCAGAAATCATAAAATAAAGGAAAAGAACTACACAATCATATCAATGGATACAGAAAAAGCATTTGATAAAATCCAACACCTATTCTTGATAAAAACTCACAGAAAAATAGAAATAGAAGGGAAATTGCTCAACATAATAAAGGGCATATATACAAAACCAACAGCCAACATTATTCTCAATAGAGAGAGACTGAAACCATTCCCTTTGTGAATAGGAACCAGGCAAGGATGCCCTCTATCACCACTTCTATTCAACATTATATCGGAAGTCCTAGCCAGGCTATGAGGCAAGAAAGGGAAGTCAAATGCATTCAAATTGGTAAGGAAGAAGTAAAACTATCCCTATTTCCAGATGATATGATCCTATACATAGAGAACCCAAGAGACTCAGCAAGAAAACTACTGGAACTAAATGAGAGATTTAGTGACAGGATACCAGATCAATATACAAAAATCAGTTGGATTCCTCTAAATCAGCAAAGAGATTGTTGAATAGGAAATAATGAAATAAATACCATTTACAATAGCTCCCATAGTGGGCTTGGAGCAGCTGAGTGAGGCCAGGAAAGAAATGAGGTGGCATGGCAGGTTTGGAGCAGGAGACCAGGAAGGAAGTGAGGCATCGTGGTGGGTTTAGAGCAGTCAAGGGAGGCCAGGAAGGAAGTGAGCCAGAGCAGCAGTTTTGGAACAGCTGAGGGAGGCCAGGAAGTGAGAAGAGTGGTTTAGAACAGCTAAGGGAGATGAACTTGTCTGTCAGCTTGTTGTACCATGGTGGTTGCTAAGACAGACTTGGAAGAAGGAAGAGGCCATCAACTTCTCTAAGAATTGGCTAGTGGAAACCTTATGAATAGCAGTGAAACACTATCTGATATATTACTGGAAAACTTATGAATAGCCTTAAACAGTGTCTAATGTAGTGCCGGAAAATGAGCCCCTAGGTCAGAAGGCACTCAAAATATGACTGGGGAAGAGCTGCCTCCTCAGAGTACAGCTGACCTTAATGATGTGGATAGAGTAAAGCTTTCAGGAAGGACCTCTATATGCTGATGTGGCAGGACTCAAGATGAGAAGAAACAGCTGCAAACATCCATTAATAATCAGAACATGTAATGTACGAAGTATGAATCTAGGAAAATTGGATGTTGTAAAAAATGTAATGGAATGCAAAAAGATTGATATCTTAGGCATTAGTGAGCTGAAATGGACTGGCTTTAGCCATTTTGAATCAGAAAATAATATGATCTATCATGCCAGGAATGACAAATTGAAGATGAATGGTGTGTCATTCATCATCACAAAGAATGTGTCAAGATCTATCCTGAAGTACTATGCTGTCAGTGACAGGAAAATATCCATCCACCTACAAGGAAGACCAATTAATACTACTATTATTCAAATTCATGCACCAACCACCAAAGCCAAAGATGAGGAAAGTGAAGATTTTTACCAACTTCTGCAGTCTGAAATTGACTGAACATGCAAGCAAGGTGTCTTGATTATCACTGGTGATTGGAATGCAAAAGTTAGAAACAAAGAAGAATAACTGGTAGTTGGAAGATATGGCCTTGGGGATAGAAATAATGCTGGAGATCACCTGATAGAATTTTGCAAATTTACAATGACCTACTCATTGCAAATACCTTTTATCAACAACACAGATGGTGGCTGTACAAGTGGACTTTGCCAGATGGAATATACAGAAATCAGATCAACTACATCTGTGGCAAGAGGTGATGGAGCAGCTCAATATCTTCACCAAAACAAGGTCAGGAGCTGACTGTGGAACAGACCACCAACTGCTCATATGCAAGTTCAACTTGAAGCTGAAGACAATTTAAAGAAGTCTACCTACCAGAGCCAAAATATGACCTTGATTATATCCCTCCTGAATTTGGAGACCATCTAAAGAATAGATTTAATGCATTGAATACCAATGACTGAAAACCAGAGGAGTTCTGGGGATGACATCAAGAACATCATCCATGAAGAAAGCAAAAGGTCATTAGAAAGACAGAAAAGGAAGAAAAGACCAAAACGGATGTCAGAAGAGACTCTAAAACTTGACCTTGAACAGAGAGTAGCTAAAGCAAATGGAAGAAACAATAAGATAAAAGAGCTAAACAGAAGATTCCAAAGAGCATCTCAAGAAGATAAAGTCAATTATTATAATGAAATGTGCAAAGACCTGGAGTTAGAATACCAAAGGTAAGAATATGCTTGGCATTTCTCAAGTGGAAATAACTGAAGAAAAAAAAAAATTAACCCTCAATTTGCAATATTGAAAGATTCTATGGGCAATATATTGAATGATGCAGGAAACATCAAAAGAAGATGGAAGGAAAACAGAGAGTCACTGTACCAAAAAGAATTGGTTAGTGTTCATCCATTTCAGGAGGTAGCATATGATCAAGAACCAATGGTATTGAAGGAAGAAGTAGAAGGTGCACTGAAGAAATAGGGAAAAAACAGGGTCCAGGATTGGCAAAACACCCACAGAGATGTTTCAACAAACGGATGATGCACTGGAGGCACTCACTTGGCTATGCCAAGAGATTTGGAAGACAGCTACCTTGTAAATTGACTGGAAGAGATCCATATTTGTATCCATTCCAAAGAAAGGTGATCTTACACAGGTGGAAATTATCAAACAATATCATTAATATCACACACAAGTAAAATCTTACTGAAGATAATTTAAAAATGGTTACAGCAGTATAGTGACAGAGAACTTCTAGAAATTCAAGTTGGATTGAGCAGGGGACATGGAATGACATCACTGCTGATGTCAGATGGATCTTGGCTCAAAGCAAAGAATACCAGAAAGATGTTTCTTGTGTTTTATTGACTATGCAAAAGCATTCAATTGTGTGGATCATAACAAATTATGGATAACACTGAGAAGAATAGGAATTCCAGAACACTTAATTATACTCATGAGGAACCTGCACATGGACCAGGAGGATGTTTTTCAAACAGAATAAGGGGACACTGCATGGTTTAAAATTAGGAAGGGAGTGCATCTGAGTTGTATCCTTCAACATACTTATTCAATCTGTACACTGAGGAAATAAACTGAGAACCTGCACTATATGAAGAAGAATTTGGCATCAATATTGGAGGAAGATTCATTAACAACCTGCAACAATACAGATGATACAAGTTTGCTTGTTGAAAGTGAGGATGACTTGAAACACTTACTGATGAAGATTGAAGACTACAGTCTTCAATATCGATTACACCTCAACATAAAAAAAAAAAATCCTTACAATTGGCCCAATAAGCAGCATCACAATAAATGAAGAAAAGATTTAAGTCATTAAAGACTTCATATTACTTGTTTCTATAAACTACACCAATGGAAGCAGTAGTCAGGACATCACACAACACATTGCATTGGGCAAACCTTCTGCAAAAGACTTCTTTCAGAAGAATGAAGAAACCCAAAGATTCATGGAAACAATTAGTCCTAGCGACTGATACACCATGTGATCTGCAGCCTATATGACTATGAGACCAGAAGAACTAGATGGTACCCAGCTACTACTGTCAACCACTTGGAGGGGAAACTATGTAGGAAATTCTGGATAGGGAGGGAGAACAATGTGGAACAAAACTCAAAATCATTTGGTAAAAAAAAAGGAGGGGGGACCAGGTTTTCTGGTCTGATAGAGCCCGGTGGAACCAGTGAGACTATGTCTGGCCCCTAGCTGCCCTTCAGGTGTGGAATTGAACCCACACCTGTGGCTTCCAGCCAAACAAAAAACAGGCATATGAGTTGAACATTTACCTGAGGTAGATATACTCCTTAGAGAAATCAATCATGGGAGAAAGAAGGGCTGTTTATGCACATGGAGACAGCTCAGTGGGCAGGAGTGCATGGAAGGATGGACACAGGGAAGAAGTAACTATCAGGAGGAAGTGGGAGGGGAGCTGTTGCATTGTGGCAAATTGTAGTCACTGTCATGAGACAAAGTGTATGTGAATTGTTGTATGGAAAGTGAATTTGCTCTGTAAATTTTCACACACAAAAAAAGACTTCTTCAAGTGCTGAAGAGCCAAGTTGTCTCCTTGAACACTAAGTTGCACCTAACCCAAGCCATGGTATTTTCAATTGCCTCATATCCATGTGAGAGCTGAACAATGAATAAGGAAGACTAAAGTAGAGTTGATGCTTTTGAGTTGTGGTGTTGGCAAAGAATATTGAAATTATCATGGACTGCTAAAAGAACTAACAAATCTGTCCTGGGACAAGTGCAGCCAGAAAGCTCCTTGGAAATGAGAATGGCCAAAATAAAATAAAAGTTCTCAACTGCTTTCATCATGTTGTCAGAAGGGACTATTCTCTGGAGAAGGATATCGTGCTTGGTAAAGTGGAGAATCAATGAAAAAATAGAAGATCCTCAACAAGGTGGATTGACAGACTGGCTGCAATGATGGGCTCAGGTATAGCAAGGATCGTGAATCTGGCACAGTTTTGGGCCGTGTTTTGTTCTGTTATACATAAGGTCAATATGAGTCAGAGATGACTCGGTAGCACCTAACAACAACAACCAAAAAACAAAAAACAAACTTGGGAATATATCTTACCAGGGACACAAAAGTCCTGTACAAAGAAAACTACAAAACCCTGCTTCAAGAAACCATAAGAGATCTACAAAAATGGAAGAACATATCATGCTTGTGGATAGGAAGACTAAACATTGTGAAAATGTCAGTAACACTCAAAGCATTCTATACATTCAATGCTATCCCAATTCAGATCCCATCAACATTCTTTAAAGATATGGAAATAACAAGCACTAATTTTATATGGAAAGGAAAGACACCTGAGATAAGTAAATCACTATTGAAGAAGAAGAACAAAGTTGGAGGTCTCACAATCCCAGATCTCAAAACCTACTATACAGCCACAGTAGTCAAAACAGCCTGGTATTGGTACAATGACAGACACGAAGACCAATGGAATTAATTGAGAACCCAGAAATAAATCCATTGACCTGTGGTCAGCTGATCTTTGAAAAAAGCCTGAATCCATTAAATGGGGAAGAGATAGTCTTTTCAAAAATTGATGCTGACAAAACTGGTTATCCATCTGCAGAAAAATGAAATAATATCCATACCTGTCACCATACACCAAAATGAACTCCAGATGTATCAAAGACTTAAATGTGAAACCTAAAACTATAAATTTCCTCAAGGACATACTAGGGACAAATTTAGGGGCCCTTATTTATAGCATGGGAGCCCTGGTAGTGTAGTGCTTAAGGCACTTGACTGCTAATCAGAAGACTGGAGGTTCAAACCCACCAGCCACTCCTTGGGAGAAAGATGGGGCAATCTACTTCTGTAGTGATATTGCCTCAGAAACCCAAGGAGGGGTTGCTATGAGTCGGGTCCAACTCGACGGCACATAACAACAAAAACAAACAATACTTATAACATAAATAGACTATCAAGCATCACTCAAAACACACAAATAGCAAAATATAAACTAGATGATTGGGACCTTCTAAAAATTAAATTTTTATGTGCTTCCAAAGACTTCTCTAACACAATAAAAGGGAACCTACAGATTAGGAAAAATATTCAGCAATGACATACCTGACAAGGGAATTATCTCTAAAATTTATAGAAAACTCCAACATCCCAACAACAAAAAGAAAAACAGTACAATTTAAAAATGGGCAGAAGACATGAATAGACACTTCACCTAAGAGGATATTCATGTGGCTAACAAACATATGAAGAAATGCTCACGATCATTAGCTACTAGAGATGCAAATCAGAACAACAATGAGATACCATCTTGCTCCAGCACTAGTAGCAAAGTTCAACAAGACAGAAAATAACAAATGCTGGCAAGGATACAAAGATATTGGGACTCTCATACCCTGCTGGTTGGACTGTCAAATGATACAACCACTGTAGAAAGCAGTATGGTGATTCCTTAAAAAATTGGGATTAGAAATATCATTTGCCCCAGCCATTCCATTACTAGGTATATATCATAAAGAAGTGAGAGTCAGGACAAGAACAGATATATGCACACCCATATTCATTGCAGCACTATTTACAATAGCAAAGAAATGGAAACAACCTAAGTGCCCTCAGTGCCTTTCAACAGAAGAATGGATAACCAAGCTATGGTACATACACACTATGCAACACTAATGAATAATGAAACACCACAAAATGTGGATGAACTTGGAGGACATTATGCTGAGTGAAATAAATTAATCACAGAAGGACAAATATTGTATTAGTTAATTACTACATATATATATATATATATATTTATATATTTATATATATATATGAAATGAAAACAATAGAAACAATAAAAAAGATTAGAAGTTGGTTCTTTGAAAGTATTAATAATATTGACAAACCTCAGGAAAATTTAACAAAGGAATACAACAAAAAAGGAGAATATCCAAAGAACACAAACAAGAAATGAAATGTGACATCACAACAGAACCATCTGAATTAAAAAGTATCATAACAGAATACTATGAAGAACTGCAATCCAACAAATTTGAAAGCCCAGAAGAAATGGACAAATTTTTAGAAACATGTTATCTATCTAATACAGATTGAGGTAAAAAAAATTTACAGACCTATAACAAAAGAAATTGAACAGATCATTAAAACATTCCCAACAAAAACAAGTCTTGACCTGGAGGGCTTCACTGGCAAATTCTACCAAATGTTCAAAGAGATGACATCAATTTGACTCAAACTATTCCAGAATAAGTGAGCTCTGGTGGTGTAGTGCCTAAGGCATTTGACTGCTAACCAGAGGCTTGCAGTTCAAACCCACCAGCCACTCCTCAGAAGAAAGATCGGGTAATCTACTTCAGTGGAGATACTGCCTTGGAAACCCAAGGAGAGGTCACTATATAGGAAAGGAGGGAATGCTCCCAAATTCATTTTATGAAGTGAGCATAACCCTGATACCAAAGCCAGATAAAGACAATACTAAAAAAGAAAATACCCCTGATGAACACAGAATGCAAAAATTCTCAACAAAATCCTAGCCAATTGAATTCAACAGCATATCAAAAAAATAATGCATCATGACCAAGTGGGATTCATACTAGGTATGCAAGGATGGTTCATTGTTAGAAAACCAATCAACAAAATCCTTCACATAAATAAACAAAGGAAAATAACCACATGATCATATCAATCTATGCAGAAAAGGCATTTGGCAAAATCCAATACCTATTTCTGATAAATAAAAACACCCAACAAAGTAGGAATAGAAGGGAAATTTCTTACTATAATTAAGGGCATATGTACAAAACAAATGGCCAACATTAGGCTCAATGGAGGGAGACTGAAGACATTCCTTTTGTAAATGGGTACCAGACAAGGATGCCTTCTATCACCACTCCTATTCAACATTATATTGGAACTTCTAGCTAGAGCAATAAGGCAAGAAAGGAAATAAAAGGCATTCAAATAGCTAAAGAAGAAGTAAAACTGTATTTTCAGATGATATGATCCTATACATAGAAAATTTCCAAAACGCAGCAAGTATATTATTGGAACTAATTGAAAGATTCAGCAAAATGGGAGGGTATGAGATCAACATACAAATATGAGTTGGATTCCTTCACACTAGTGAAGAGAACTCTGAGAAGGACATCAGGAGGACAAAACCATTTACAATAGCCACCCAAAAGCTGAAATATTTAGGAATAAATCTAAGAAAATATTTAGGAATAAATCTAAAGAAAACTACAAAACACTACTACAAGAAACCAAATGAGACCTACATAATGGAAAAAAAACATGATGCTCATAGCTAGGAAAGCTTAACATTGTGAAAATATCAATACTACCCAAAGCAATCAAAGATATAAGGGAATCCATCATCATCCTTTAAAGAGATGGAAAAACTACTCACCAACTTTATATGGAACAGAAAAAAAAACCCAACCAGATTAGCAAAACACCATTAAAGAAGAGTAAGGTAGGAGCCTTACACGTCTCAATCTCAAAAACTAGTGTATAGTGACAGACATCAAAACAGTCTAGTATTTGTACAATGAAAGACATATGGACCAATGGACTAGAACTGAAAAACCAGAAGTAAAACCATCCACTCATGGAAAACTAGTCTTTGACCAAGGGCTGAAACCCATCACATAGGTGAAGAGATAGTCTCTTTAACTGTTGTTAAATGTTGTTATTGTTGTTGCTATGTCCCATCGATTGCAGAAAACAGAATATTTGGTGAATATTCGTGCCTCATAATGCCTATGTAAGCCCCAGGGATACAGGTGAGGAGAGACAACTCAGGGACTCCCAAAGCAGCAGGCCAGAAGAGCAGGAGAAAAGGGATTAAAAGCCAGGAAGCCAGAGAGAAGAGCAATCAGCCAAAGGGATTAGGTGAGGAGAGGAAACTCAGGCCCGCCCAAAGCAGCAGGACCGGAGAGCAGGAGAAAGGGGATAAAAGCCAAGAACTCGGACAGAGGAGCAGTC
>NW_006921597.1:17706948-17715104 GCF_000298275.1 Orycteropus afer afer | reverse complement strand
AGAAGGATGTCATGCTTGGTAGGGTGGAGGGTCGATGAAAGAGGGGGAGGCCTTCAACGAGATGGATTGATACAGTGGCTGCGATGATGGGCTCAAGTATAGCAGGGATTGTGGGTCTGGCGCGGGATCAGGCAGTGTTTCATTCTGCTGTGCATGGGGTCGCTATGAGTCGGAAACGACTCAATGGCACTTAACAACAACAACAACAACATCGAGTAGGACCCGACTCATAGCGACCCCTCCTTGGGTTTCCAAGGTGTCACTAAGGAAGTAGATTGCCCCATCTTCTTTCTGAGGAGTGGCTGGTAAGTTTGAACCGCCAGCCTTCTGGTTAGGAGTTAAGTGCCTTAGCCACTATGCAAATTCTTTAACAAATAATACTGGCAAAACTGCATGTCTGTCTATAGAAAAATGGAAGAGCATCCATATTTCTTAGTATATCCACAAACTAACTCAACATGTATCGAAGACCTAAATGAGAAACCTAAAACAATAAAGAAACCTAAACTCATCAAAGAAAAAATAAGGACAAATTAGGGGCCTTAATACATAGCAAAAGACCTCTTTAAAATGTTGAAGAGCAAAGATGTCTCCTTGAAGACTAAGGTGTGCCTAACCCAAGCCATGTTATTTTCAATTGCCTCTTATGCATGTGAGAGTTGGACAATGAATAAGGAAGACTAAAGAAGAGTTGATCCTTTTGAGTTGTGGTGTTGGCACACAATACTGAAAGTGCCATGGACTGCCAAAAGAACTAACAAATCTCTCCTGGAAGAGGTTCAGTCAGAATGTTCCTTGGAAGTGAGAATGGCCAAACTTCATCTGACCTATTTTGGTCATGTTGTCAGGAGGGACCTTTCCCTGGAGAAGGATGTTATACTTGGTAAGGTGAAGGGTCAGCGAAGAAGGGGAAGGCCCTCAGAGAGATGGATTGACGCAGTGGCTGCAATGATGGGCTCAGGTATAGCAAGTATTGTGAGACTGGGACAGTCCTGACAGTGTTTCATTCTGTTGTACATAAGATCACTATGAGTTGGAGCTGACTCAATGGCACCTAACAACAATAGCAACAACAAATACATGGCATAATTACACTGTCTAACATAACTGAAAATGCACAAACAGCAGAGGAGAAACAAGATGACTAGGACTTCCCAAAAAGTAGATACTTAGCTCATCAAAAGATTTCACCAAAAGAATAAAAAGAGAATCCACAGACTGGGGGGAAAAATTGCAACAGTGTCTCACAAAAGGGCCTAATTTCTAAAATTTAAAGAAAATTTTTACATTTCTACAAAAAGACAAAAAATTAAATTTGAAAATGGGCAGAAGACATTTCACCAAAGTAGACATTCAGGCCAAAAACATGAAGAAATACTCATGATTACTAGCCATTAAAAGAACAAACCCACTGCCCTTGAGTCGATTCAGACTCATAGTGACCCTATGGGACAGAGTAGAATTGCTCCATAGGGTTTCAAAGGCTGCAAATCTTTACAGAAGTAGACTACCTCATCTTTCTTCCACAGAGCAGCTGGTGAGTTTGAACTACCAACCATTTGGTTAAGCAACCAAATGTTTTAACCATTCAACAACAGAACTCCTATAATTAGCCATAGTTTTGTTGTTAGGTGCCAACAGGCTGTCTCCGACTCATAGAGACCCTATGTACAGCAGGACAAAACAGGAACCAGTCCGGCACCAGCTCCATAATCCTTGCTATGAGCCAGTCGCTGTAGCCAGTGTTGATCCATCTCATTGAGGGCCTTCCCCTCTTTCATCAACCCTCCACCTTACCAAGCATGACATCCTTATCCAGGGAATGGTCCCTTCAAATAACGTGATTGAAGCAGGTGAGACAAAGTCTGCCCATTCTTGTTTCCAAGGAGAATCAGGCTGTACTTCCTCCAGGACAGACCTGTTAGTTCTTTTAGCAATCCATTGTTCTTTCAACATTCTTTGCCAGCACCACAACTCAAAAGCATCAACCCTTCTTTGGTCTTCCTTATTCATTGTCCGTCTCTCATGTGCATATGAGGTGATTGAAAATACCATGGCTTGTGTCAGGTGCACCTTAGACCTCAAGGAGACATCTTTGCTTCTCAACACTTGAAAGAGGTCCTTTGCAGCCAACTTGCCCAGTGCTATCTGTCGTCTGATGTCCTGATGGCTGCTTCCATTGGCGTTGATTGTAGAATCAAGCATTGTGAAATCTTTGACAAGTTCAATCTTTTCTCCAATTATCATTATGCTGCTTATAGGTCCAGTTGTGAGGATTTTTGTTTTCTTTATATTGAAATGCAATCCATACTGCAGTCTGTATTCTTCAGTCTTCATCTGTAAGTGCTTCAAGTCTTCCTCACTTTCAGCAAGCAGTTATGTCATCAGTGTATTGCAGGTTATTAACAGTTCTTCCTCCAATCTTGATGCCATGTTCTTCTTCATATAATCCAGCTTCTCAGATTATTTTCTCAGCATGTAGATTAAATAAATATGATGAAAGGATACAATCCTGACACACTCCCTTCTTGATTTTAAACCATGCAGTTTGTCCCCTTGTTCTGTTTGAATGACAGCCTCCTGGTCTATGTATAGGTTCCTCATGAGTACAATCAAGTGTTCTGGAATTCCCATTCTTCTCAACGTTATCCACAATTTGACATGGTCCGCACAACCAAATGTTTCTGCATAGTCAATAAAACACAGGTAAACATCTTTCCGATATTCTTTGCTTTGAGTCAAGATCCATCAGCAATGATATCCTTTGCTCCATGTCCTCTTCGGAATCCAGCTTGCACCTCTGGAAGTTCTCTGTCAATGGTTTTTGAATTATCTTCAGTAAGATCTTACTTGCATGCAATATTAATGATATTGTTTGATGATTTCCACATTCTGTGGGATCACTTTCTTTGGAATAAGTACAAATATGGATCTCTTCCAGACAGTTGGCCAGGTAGCTGTCTTCCAAATTTCTTGGCATAATCGAGTATGGTAGTTCAGTTTGTGTGTCAACTTGGTTGGGCCTGGTTGAGTGGCTGGGCAGCTGGATGTAGTATTCCCCATGACGAGACTGGTAATCAACTCCATGGTGAATCTATTGTGAGCAGATGAGTAGCTGCCTTAGGGAATATGGCCTGCTTCCTGTATATAAGCAGAAGCCTTGGGGAATGGTCTCTAGTTTATGGCACTCTGGAACCCTGCATATAGCTGTGTCATTCTTCAGCAGCCTGCCATACTCTGCCAACCTTGGGACTTTCAATGGACTTAAATTAATGGCCTGCCATGTGGTTCGGTAACAACAGGACTGTGCCTTTTTACTTGTCAACCTTGGATTCATCAGTCTCAGCAGCCAGAAATTGTCTGAGTGAAGAAAAGCCTCTAGCTTCAGTGGGCTGGGAGCAGGAGGCAGAGCTGAACCCCAGGGTTGTGGGGCTTTCACCCTGCACATAGAGCCTGGCACTTTGAACTTGGATTTGAAGCCTCCAAACTGTGAGAAAATAAACTCCTTTTTGTTAAGGCCTTCCCATTTGTGGTATATTCTTGTCAGAGTGGCACTAGACAACCAGAACACTGAGTGAGTGCCTTCAGTGGGGCATTTGTTTGTTGAAACATCTCAATGGTATGCCATCAATTCCTGGATCCTTGTTCTTTGCAAGTTCCTTCAGTGCAGCTTCAACTTCTTCCTTCAATATTGTTGGTTCTTGAACATATGCCACCTCCTGAAATGGATGAACATCGACCAGTTCTTTTTGGTACAGTGACTCTGTATATTCCTTCCATTTTCTTTTGATGCTTCCTGCATCATTCAATATTTTGCCCATAGAATCTTTCAGTATTGCAACTTGAGTATTAAATTTTTTCCTCAGTTCTTCCAGCTTGAGAAATGCTGAGCATGTTCTTCCCTTGGCTTTCTAACTCCAGGTCTTTGCACATTCCATTATAATAATTGACTTTGTCTGCTAGAGCTGCTCTTTGAAATCTTCCATTCAGCTCTTTTACCTTGTCATTTCTTCCATTTACTTTAGCTACTCTCTGCTCAAGGGCAATTTTCAGAGTCTCTTCTGATATCCATTTTGGTCTTTTCTTCCTTTCCTGTCTTTTTAATGACCATTTACTCTCTTCATGGATGATGTTTTTGATGTCATTCCACAATTCTGGTTTCCGGTCATTGGTGTTCAATGCTTCAAATCTATTCTTTAGATGGTCTCTAAATTCAGAAGGGATATATTCAAGGTCATATTTTGGCTCTCATGGACTTGTTTAAATTGTCTTCAGCTTCAACTTGAACTTGCATATGAGCAATTGATGGGTGTTCCACAATCAGCCCCTGGCCTTGTTTTGTCTGAAGATATTAGCTTTTCCATTGCCTAATACCACAGATGTAGTCAACCTGATTCCTGTGCACTCCATCTGGTGAAGTCCATGTGTCCAGCCACCATTTGTGTTGTTGAAAAAAGGTATTTGCAATGAATAAGTTATTGGTCTTGCAAAATTCTATCATGTGATATCCAGCATTATTTCTGTCACCAAGGCCAAATTTTCCAACTATTGGTGATTCTTCTTTGTTTCCAACTTTTGCACCAGTGATAATTAACACATCTTTATCGCACATTTGGTCAATTTCAGACTGCAGAAGTTGATAAAAGTCTTCAATTTCCTCATCTTTGGCTTTGATGGTTGATGCATAAATTTGAATAATAGTAGTATTAACTACATTAGTATTAGTATTATGGATATATTATCCTATCATTGACAGCATTGTACTTCAAGATAGATCTTGAAACATCCTTTGTGATGATGAATACCATGCCATTCCTCTTCAAATTGTCATTCCTGGCGCAGTTGATCATATGGTTGTCTGATTCAAAATGGCCAAAATCAGTCCATTTCAGCTCACTAATGCCTAGGATATCAATGTTTATGGATTCAATTTCATTTTTGACAACTTCCAATTTCCCTAGATTCATACTTCATACATTCCATGTTCCAATTATTAATGGATGTTTGCAGCTGTTTCTCTTCAATTTGAGTCATGTCATGTCAGCAAATGGAGGTCTTGAAAGCTTTACTTTATCCATATCAGTAAGGTTGGTTCTACTCTGATGATGCAGCTCCTTCCCAGTCATATTTTGAGAGCCCTCTAACCTAAGGGGCTTGTCCTCTTGCACTGTATCAGACAATGTTTCTGGGCTATTCATAAAGTTGTGCAGTAATGTATCAGACAGTGTTTCTCTACTATTCATAAGGTTTTCCCTGGCCAATTCTTTGAGAAGTGGATAGCCTCTTCCTAGTCTGTCTCAGTCTGTAAGCTGCATTGAAATCTGTGCACCATGTGCAACCCTGCTGGTGTTTGAAACACTGGTGGCACAGCCTCAAGCCTCACAGTAACATGCAAGCCATCACAGTATGACAAACTGACAAGCATGTTTGTCTTTCTTAGCTATTTGAAACCTCTCTGCCCTCCCTTGCCTGGATCCCTGCCACTGCTTGCTTTGTCATCCCTTGGCTTTTTCTTTTCCCCCACTTTCCTGTCTCTTGGGGTGGGGCCTGGGTCCCTCCCCTTACCTGGATCCCTGCCACTGCTCTGATCACTTATTCTGTCATCCCCCTGACTTTTTCTTTCTCCTTGCTTTCCTGCCTCTTGGAGGGTGGGGCCTGGTCCTTCCCCTTACCTAGATCCCTGCTGCTGTTCTGCTTGCTCACTCTGGCTTTTTCTTTCCTCCCACTTTCCTGCTTCTTGAGGGTGGGTCCTTGGTCCCTGCCCTTACCTGGATTCCTGCCACTGCTCTGCTTGCTCACTCTGTCACCTCCCTGGTTTTTTCTTACATCCCACTTTCCTGCCTCTTGGGGGTAGGGTCTGGGTCCTTCCCCTTACCTGGATCCCTGCCACTGCTCTGCTCACTCATTCTGTCCTTCCCCTGGCTTAGCCATTAGAAAGATACAAACCAAAAGAACAGTGAGTTATCATCTCATCTGTGATAGTTAAGGTTGTGTGTAAATTTAGCTTGGCCATGATTTTGAGTGTCTTGGCAGTTGGATGTATTTATTTCCCATTATAAGATTGGACCCTGGTTAATCATCTCCAAGGTGGAATCTGTTGTGATCAGTTAATCAGATGAAGGAACATTGCCTTCAGGGTATGGCCTGCTTCCAGTATATATAGAAAGGATCCTGCATTTGCTCCTGTCTTCATCTCCATTTCCTGGACCAGAACCAGTGGCCTGCCATGTTACTTGCTGATCTTGGGATTTTGCCTTCACATATTGTGAGCCAGCAATCTGACATTTTACCTGCTAATCTTGGATTTATCTGTGTATCTCAGGTTGTTAATGATTCTTCTTCCAATCCTGATGCCACATTTTTCTTCATATAATCCAGCTTCTCAGATTATTTGCTCAGCATATAGATTGTATGCATTATGTCTTAATATAAAGAAAACAAAATTCCTCACAACTGGACCAATGAGCAGCATCACAATAAATGGAGAGAAGATTGAGGTTGTCAAAAAATTCACATTCCTTGGTTCTACAATTGATGACAATGGAAACAGTAGTCAGGACATTAGACAACGTGTAGCATTGGGAAAGTCAACCATGAAGGAACTGTTTCAAGTTGCTGAGGAGCAAGGATGTCTCCTTGAGGACTAAGGTGTGCCTGACACAAGACATGATATTTCCAATCACCTCGTATGCATGTGAGAGCTGGACAATGAATAATGAAGACTGAAAAAGAGTTGATGCTTTTGAGTTGTGGTGCTGGCAAAGAATGCTGAAAGTACCATAGACTGCTAAAAGAACTAACAGATCTGTCCTGGAGGAAGTGCACCTGAAATGCTCCTTGGAAGCGAGAATGGCCAGACTTCATTTCACCTATTTTGGTCATGTTGTCAGAAGGGACCATTCCTTGGAGAAAGATGTCATGCTTGTTAGGGTGGAAGGTCGACAAAAGAGGGGGAGGCCTTCAACGAGATGGATTGACTTGGTGGCTGCGATGACGGGCTCAAGTATAGCAGGGATTGTGGAGCTGGCATGGGATCAGGCAGTGTTTTGTTCTGCTGTGCATGGGGTCACTATGAGTTGGAAACAACTTGATAGCACCTAACAACAACAACAACAATCTTGGATTCATCAGCCTCAGCAACCAGAAGCTGCATGAGTCAGGAAAAGCCTCTAATTTGATGCAGTGGGCTTGAAAAGCAGAGCTGAAGCCCATGGCTGAGGAGCTTCACCCAGCCCTCAATGCCAACACTCTGAATTCAGACTTCTAGCCTAAAACCAACCACTTGTGCTATTTCTGTTATAGCAGCATCAGAGAACTAAACAGCACACTAGCATTAATATCAAAGTTAAAAGCAAAAAAATAAAAACAGAAAACAACAAATACTGATAAGGTTTGGGAGAGACTGGCCCTCTCATATACTGCTGATGGGATTGTAAAATGGTACAAGCCCTGTGAAAAACAGCAATGATACTTCCTTAAAAAGTTGGAAATAGAAATACTATGTGACCCAGCAATCCCGCTTCTAGGTATATATGTTACAGAAGAACCATATACACAACATAATACTATGAAATATTAAAGAATAATGAAAAAGTTGGAAATAGAAATACTATGTGACCCAGCAATCCCGCTTCTAGGTATATATGTTACAGAAGAACCATATACATAACATAATACTATGAAATATTAAAGAATAATGAACATGGATGAACTGGGAGGACTTATGCTGTGTGAAATTAGTCAGCCACATTAGGACAAATATTGTACAAGACAATTAGTATAAAAAGTCAAGAAAAGGTATTCAGAACCTAGAAGAAATGGATAGATTTTTAGAAACACACTACTTACTTAAACTAACATAGACTGAGGTGGAAATTTTGAACAAACTTGTAACAAACGAACAACTTAAAAAGGTCATTAAAAAAATTACCAACAAAAAAGTCCTGGCACAGACAACTTCATTGGAGATTTCTACCAAACATTCAAAGAGCTGACACCAATCCTACTTTTCCAAAACATAGAAAAAGATGAATTACAACTTAATACATTTTTTTAGTTGTGATTTGGGTGAAGATTTACAGAGCAAATTCACTTTCCATACAGCAGTTCACATATACTTTGTCTCATGTCATTGACCACAGTTTACCACAATGCAA
>NW_006921597.1:17703809-17704477 GCF_000298275.1 Orycteropus afer afer | reverse complement strand
CTTCCTATTGTTGATTTCTAATTTGATAGCATTATGATCTGAGAAGATGCTTTGCAGTGTTTCGATGTTTTTAAATTTATTAAGGCTTGCTTTATAGCCTAATCTATGGTCTATCATGGAAAATGTTCCATGTGCACTGGAGAAGAGTGTAGATTGTGCTGCTGTTGGGTGAAGTGCTCTGTAGATGTCTATAAGGCCAAGTTGGTGGATTGTATTGTTTAGCTCTTCTGCATCTTTGTTGAGTTTCTTTCCAGTTGTTCTATGTTTTAAAGAAAGTGGTGTACTAAAGTCTCCCACTATGACTGTGGAGTCATCTATTTGGCTTTTCAACTCTTTTAACATGTGATTTATGTATTTTGGGGCTTTTTCATTGGGTCCACAAATATTTATTATGGTTATATCATCATGTTCAATTGATCCTTTAATCATTATATAATGCCCTTCTTTGTCTCATATGGTGAGACAAAAAGTCATTTTGATCAGAAATTAATATTGCCACTCCTGCTTTCTTACAGTTGCCATTTGCTTGATATAGCTTTTTCCAACCTTTGGTTTTTAGTCTATTTTTGTCTTTATCTCCAAGGTGTGTCTCTTGTAGGCAGCATATTGATGGGTTGTGTTTTCTTATCCAATCTGCAACTCTCCATCTCTTGAGTGGTGCATTTAAT
>NW_006921597.1:17697925-17703374 GCF_000298275.1 Orycteropus afer afer | reverse complement strand
CATTTTACTTTGGATATGTCCATAGCTGTGGTTTCTGGGTTATGTTATCTTGTGTATTAATGGTTGGTTGTTATTTGCTATTTTTGGTTCTCTGTTTAAAGGACTCCCTTTAGCATGTCTTGTCACAGTCCTCCATGCAGTCCCTGGCTAGCAGGGTGATTTTTAGGTTAATTCTTAGGTCCTACCAGCACGCAGGAATGTCCAAGCTGTCTGTGCCATCAGGATCACTCAGGATCGCTGCCAGACTGCAGCTCTGTATGTCTCTTTTTTTGGTATTTTCACACATATTCTTATGCTAGTTAGGGTTTAGTCCACTTCTACATCCTTCTCTTCAAGGCTTAGGGGTCCAAGATTATCTTCTGTGTCTGTGTTATTTGGTTTCCCTTTTCTTTGTTGAAGAGGGTCTGTGCAGTCTTTCTGCCTAGTCTGCCATCTTGCTGGAACCTCTCCCAACTTAATACATTTTATGTAGCAAGCATAACAGTGATACCAAAACCAGGCAAAGACACCATTAGAAAGGAAAAATACATAAATATCCCTTATGAATATAGACACAAAAATCTTCAACAAAATCCTAACCAACAGACTCCAACAACATATCAATAAAAATAATACATCATGATCAAGTGGATTTCATATCAGGTTGCAAGGATGGTTCAACATTAGAAAAACAATCCATGTAATCCATCACATATGTAAAACAACGAAAAGAATCACATGATCATATCAAAAGATGCAGAAAAGGATTTTGATAAAATCCAACATCCATTCCTGATTTTAGAAAACTCTCAGTAAAATAGGAATGGAAGGGAAATTCCTCAACATAATAAAGAGCATATATTCAAAAGCATATATTCAAAACCAACAGCCAACATTATTCTCAACGGAGAGAGATGGAAAACATTCCCTTTGCAAATGGGAACAAGACAAGGGTGCCCTCTTTCACCACTTCTATTCAATAATGTATTTGAACTTCTGTTGTTGTTGTTATGTGCCATCAAGTTGGACCCGACTCATAGCCACCCCTCCTTGGGCTTCCGAGGCAGTATCACTGTGAAAGTAGATTGCCCAACCTTCCTTCCAAGGAGTGGGTGGTTGGTTTGAACCACCAGCCTTCTGGTTAGCAGTCAAGTGCCTTAGGCATTATGCTACCAGAGCTCCTATTTGAACTTCTAGCGAGGGCAATAAGGCAAGAAAAGGAAATAAAAGGCATCTGAATTGACAAAGAAGTAAAACTATCCCTATTTGCAGATGATATAATCCTATACATAGAAAGTCCAAGGGACTCAGCAAGAAAAATACTGGAAACAATTGAAAATTTCAGCATAGTGGCAGGATATAAGATCAACACACAAAAATCAGTTGGATTACTCTACACCAACAAAGAGATCTCTGAAGAGGAAATAAGGAAAACAATACCATTTTCAACAGCTACCAAAAAAAAATAAAATGCTTGGAAATAAATCTTACCAGGAACACACACACACACACAAAAAAAACTATACAAAGAAACTACAAAACACTACCGCAAGAAACTATGAGATCTACAGAAATGGAAGAACATACCATGCTCATGGATAGGAAGACTGAACATTAGCAAAATGCCAATAGTATATGAAGTAATCTATATGTTAAATGGAATCCCAATCCAGACTTCATTTGCATTCTTTAAGGACATTGGAAAACCAATCACTAATTTTATACAGAAAGGAAAGAAAGTTGAGTAAACAAAGCACTACTGAAGAAGAAAAACAAAGCAGGAGGTCTCACACTCCCTGATCTCAAAATCTACTATACAGCCAAAGTAGTTAAAATAGCTTGGTATTTGTACAATGACAGACACATAGACCAGTAGAACAGAGCTGAGAACCCAGAAATAGATCCATTCACCTATGGTCAGCTGATCTTTAACAAGGGACCAAAATCTATTCAATGGGGAAATGACAGTCTCTTTAACAAATGGTGCTGACAAAATTGGATATCCATTTGCAGAAAAATAAAACAAGAGCCATATCTCACACAATACACAAAAACTAACCCAAGATGGATCAAAGACTTAAATGTAAAACCTAAAAGTATAAAAATCATCAAAGAAAAAATAGGGACTAACTTAGGGGCCCTAATACATGGCATTAATAGACAATCAAACATAAGTAAAAATGTACAAACAGCAGAAGATAAACTAGACAAATGGGGCCTTTAAAAATCAAATTCTGATGTGCATCAAAAGACTTCTCCAAAAAGGAAAAAGAGAACCTACAGATTGGAAAAAAAAAAAAAAAATTCAGCAGTGACATACCTGACAAGAGACTTACCTCTAAAATTTATAGAAAACTTGATCAACTCAACAGCAAAAGGACAAAAAAAAAAAAAAATCTGATTAAGAAATGGGCAGAAGACATGAAGAGACACTTCACCAAGGACGATATTCAAGTGGCCAACAGACACGTGAAGAAATGCTTATGATCACTAGCCATGAGAAAGATACACATCAAAACAACAACGAGATATCATCTCACCCCAACAATAGCAGCAAAGTTCAATAAGACAGAAAATAACAAATGCTGGTGAGGATATGGAGAGATTGGGACTCTCATGCACTGCTGGTGGGACTGTAAAATGATACAATCACTATGGAAAATGGTATGGCACTTCCTTAAAAAGTTGGAAATAGAAATACCATTTGATACAGCAACACCTTCATGATGTATATATCCTAAAGAAATGAGAACAAGGGCCTGAATAGATATATGCACACAGATGTTCATTGCAAGCACTATTCACAAGATCAAAGAGATGGAAACAACCTAAGTGCCCATCAATGGATAATTAAACTGCAATACAGAGATACAATGGAATACTATACACCACTAAACAATAATGAAGACTCTATGAAACACCTCATAATGGAGATGAACTTGGAGGACATTATGCTGAGTGAAATAAGTCAATCACAGAGACAAATATTGTATGACTCTACAGTCAAAGAAGGAAATTTTCTTTGGTGGTTACCAGGGATGGGGGAGGTAGGGAGGGAAAACTGCTTGATAGGTAAGAGACAAGTATTGATTTTGGTGAAGGTAAAGGTAGTATACCAAAAGCAAGTAACCAGTAAAATAACACTAAGGAAGAGAAAGACACGGAGAGATGCACAAGAGGTACAGACAAAAAAAGTAAACAATTTTACATACACAATACTACATTATCAGTAATAACCAGCATTACTCTATGGGTGGATACATATCTAGACAAGTTAAATGATAGGTATGTCTAGGCAAAAGTGAATATACCCATATACAAATTTGACATGGTATATCTATGTATGTATTTGTACATGCTATAAGAATGTCCATATAAATAGAGCTCACCATGGGCAAAGTTATGATCACTTCTTAGCCACAGCCAACAACTCTGAGGGAGAAACATCATGGTCGTGAGGGACATCAAACTCAATTGGCATAACATAATACACAAAAATATCATTCTATATCCTACATTGGTGATGAGCGACTAGGGTCTTAAAAGCTTGCAAGCAGCCATCTAGATGCAATAATTAGTTTCTCCTCATCTGGAGAAAAGAACGAAGAAAATCAAAGATGCATGGAAACAATTAGTCCAAGGGACTATTGGACCATGCAAACTTCAGCCCACATGACCCTGAGATCAGAAGAACTAGGTGGTGCCCAGCTACCATTGTCAATCTCTGGGAAAGAGATCAGTGCAGGAGATCCTGGAGAGAGTGGAAGAAAAATGCAGACCAAAACTCAAAATCATAAAAAAGACCAGGCTTACCAGTCTGATAGAGACTGGTGAAACCCTCAACTCTATGGCCCCTAGGCACCCTTCAGGCATTGAACTGGACTCACTTCCATGGCTTCCAGTCAAATAACAGACAAGCCAACAAGGTGAATTTTACACCAGGGAAAACCATCAACCGTGGGAGATCAGAAGAACAGCATTTGCACAGGGAGATAGCTCAGAAAGCAGGGATGCATAGGAAAGAAGGACTCAGGGGAAAAAGTAACCACAGGGAGAATCTGAGAAGAGAGTTGTTACATTATGGGGATTGCTATCAATGTCATGGAGCAAAATGTGTATGAACTATTGAATGGAAAATGAATTTGCTTTGCAGACTTTCACCCAAATCACAATTAGAAAAGAAAAGTATTTCAGACTAAAAGAAATTCTCTGATGATTACAGTGGTAGGAGGGAAAGGAGGGTAAACTACTAAGGAGAGGGTAGACACATACTAACTTTGAAGGCAGGAAACAATAAGGAGGATGTCAGCAAAAAAAAAAAAAAAGATCAAAGCAAAGGAAGACAATGGGAAGAGCACAAGAGTTAGAAGCAACTAAAATAAATGCTATTACATATACAATTCTACAATAACAGTCATGACAATAATCTATGAGTAGATGCATAGATGAATAGATAGCTATGTAAGCTGAACAGGTATGGGAAGAAGAATGGTAGTACACCCACAAATATATACATAGGTTTGACAGAGAACATTTCTACATATGTATTTACATACACTGCAAATATATTCATGAATATAGCAGAAGATACAGGAGACAAAGTTATGAAACTTTTTAGCCATAGTCAAACCTGTGAGGGAATGAGTTGTTGGACTTAGTCAACAGGACCATAGTCTCGGGGGACATCAAGGTCAATTGGCACAACATAGTTCACAAAGAAAATGTACTGCATCTTGCTTTGGTGGGTATTGTTGTTGTTGTTTTCCATCGCATCGGACCCAACTCATAGCGACCCCTCCTTGGGTTTCTGAGGCAGTATTATTACGGAAGTGGATTGCCCAATCTTCCTTCTGGGGAGTGGCTAGTGGGTTTGTGAGGTCTAAAAAGCTTATGAGCTGCTATTTAAGGTTAATTTATTTGTCTCTTTACATCCAGTGGAAAGAATAGTGAAGAAAATCAAGGACATATGGAAACTATTAATCCAAAGAACTAATGGGCCATGTGAACCTCAGCCTCCAGGACCTTGAAACAAGAAAAACTAGATGGCACCCAGCTACCACTCCTGACCTTTCTGAAAGGGATCACATTAGAAGGTCCTGGGTAGAGTGAGAGAAAAATGTGAAACAAAACTCAAAATCATAAAACAAACTACCAGGCTTGCTAGTAAGGATAGAGGGTGGTATAATCCCTGAGATTTCAGGCCTGGACCTGAACTCACTCGGTGGCTCAATTTTCAGTGAAACAATAGGTAGGTCTGCAAGGTGAGTTGTACCACTAGAGTTATACACACTCTTTAGGACAATCAACTTTTCAAGATCAAAAGGGCAGCATTTGGGGATCTTAAAAGCTTGCAAGGGAGGCGGGGCAAGATGGAGGACTAGGCAGAAGGATTGCACAGACCCTCTTCAACAAAGAAAAGGGAAACCAATTAACACAGACACAGAAGATAATCTTGGACCCCTGAGCCTTG
>NW_006921597.1:17670352-17675099 GCF_000298275.1 Orycteropus afer afer | reverse complement strand
GTGTAGTTACAGAACTTCTTAATGGTGAGGAAGTCAAGAGAGTTGCAAGATACAATGGACTGTTCTAAACTCAGGGTGAAAATTATAAATCATGGGGTAACCTCAAAGAAAAATGATAAACCTTCATATCACAATAAAAAGAAGACAAACACAAATATTTAGCAAATACTAAAACAATAGCAACAAGGAAATGATAACAGGATTCATAAACATAATGAGCTGACATGGAATAAAGAAACCAGGGATACCATGAAAAAATATGTAACAAAATGACAACAACCAATTCATACTTATCAATAATTACACTGAATGTAAATGGATTAAATACACCACTCAAGAGATGGAGAGTTGCAGACTGGATAAGAAAACATAACTCATCAATATTCTGTTTATAAGAGACACATCTTAGAGAGAAAGACAAAAATAGACTAAAAATCAAAGGTTGGAAAAAGATATATCAAGCAAATGACAATCAAAAAAGATCAGGAGTGGCAATATTAATTTCTGATAAGAATGACTTTAAACCAAAAACCACCATAAAAGACAAAAAAAAAAAAAAAAAGAAAGAAACTCACTGCTGTCAAGTCGATTTGACTCATAGCGACCCCTCCTTGGGTTTCCAAGGCCATATCTCTACAGAAGTAGATTACTCAATTTTCCTTCTGGGGAGTGGCTGGTGGGTTTGAATTGCCAGCCTTCTAATTAGCAGTCAAATGCCTTAGGCACTATGCCACCAGAGCTCCCATAAGAGACAAGGAAGGACATTATATAATGATTAAAGGATCAATTGAACAAGAAAATATAATCATAATCAATATCTATAGACCCAAAGAAGGAGCCCCAAAATACATAAATCAGACTTTAACAGAATTGAAAAGGCAAATAGATGACTCCACAGTCATAGTAGGAAACTTTAATGCACAACTTTCAATCAAAGATAGAACAACCGGAAAGAAACTCAACAAAGATGCAGAAGAGCTAAATAATACAATCCACCAACTTGACTTTATAGACATCTACAGAGCACTTCACCCAACAAGAGCATAATATAAATTCTTTTTCAGTGCACATGGAACATTCTCCATGATAGACCATATGTTAGGCCATAAAGCAAGCTTTAATAAATTTAAAAACATTGAAATACTACAAAGCATCTTCTCAGATCACAATGCTATCAAATTAGAAATCACCAATAGGAAGATCAACGGAAAAAGGCAAACACATGGAAACTGGACACAACACCCTCTGTGTTAGGCTGGGTTCTCTAGAGAAGCAAAAACAGTAATGCTGAGAGAGAGAGAGAGAGAGAGAGAGAGAAAGAAATTGATCTTAGGAAAATGGCTCACACACTTATAGAAGCTGGCAAGTCCCAAGTTCTTTGATCAAACATCAAGTTGGAGGCTTTTCCTGACTCACGCAGCTTCAGGGGCTGACAAGCTCAAGGCTGGCAGGCAGTATACCAGCTGTTGACTCCAATGAATGATGAATCCAAGATCACCAGGCTGAATGATGGATTGTTCACTCATGGACAGTTGTAGGCAGCACAACAGGATCATGATGCACAGAAGAATGTCTCTTTTCCCTGGATGTCCATAAATATATTGGAAGCAGGCCACAACCGTAGGGAAACTCCCTTTCAACAGGTTGGCTGCTCAAAACATATACATCTGATCTCATCGTGGGACTACCCCACATCACAACTGCTTAAACCACTCAGAACTGTGGTCCAGTCAAGTTGACACACAATTCCAACTACCACAGTCCACCCCTTGTCAACTTGGCAGTTATACACATCTCCTTAACCATATATAATCTCTAAATAAGGACAATTATAAAGTCATATTTGCACCTAACATGATTCACTAACATGCATACAACCAAAATGCATTAGCCCTGTTTACATTTCATGGTTCATAATAGAAAGAAACAAAATTATTTGATGATCATAAGCAATTAAGAAATGTAACAATCATAGTCCTCAATTCTGCACCTGGTCACATGGTCATAGCTGATATTCTGATCTACCTTCTTCCACTACCCATTCTGTATTTTCCTTGCCCTCAGCAAGCACCTCAGCTGGTCATGGTTCTTTGCCTGGTGGTGTGACCCAAACCTTCATTCCTGAAGGGTCTGGACCATTAGTAGTCATATCAGAATTGGGTTACTGTAATTTTCCATTGACTTTAATCACAGGGCATGGTGATGTCCTAAAGAATCTCTTGTATTCCAGATATATTCTTCTTTACCTCCTTTATGTAATGTCAATCCAATTTCCTCTTGCTAATCAAGATCTATCACACCAGATAGTAAAGGAACACCCTTCTTTTTCTGATCCAGAGGCATGAGGAAGCCAAAATGGCCAGATGGCATTCTTAACTTCCAGTTCCATGCAATCAGTATTGTGTCTCCAGGTGGAAGTGTTCCTCCCTTTGGGACTAAGATCTCCAGACCTGCAGAACATAGGGTATCAGGGGCAGGAAGCAAAAATTTTTTGAGTGGGTCACTAGGGGAAATAGTGAGTGGTACCACTCCTGTTTCCACCCCTTGGTTCCTGGACCTGAGAATTCTGGCTATTGGAGAAACAGCACCATATATCAGACACTGGTTTAGAGCATATACAGCCTCCTGGAGAACATTGCCACAACCCTTCAAGGTATTGCCCCCTGGGCACCAAAATTGTGTTTTTAGTAGGCCATTCCATCATTCTATCAAGCCAGCTGCTTCAGGATGATAGTAAACATGGTAAGACCAGTGGATTTCATGTGCATAGGCCCATTACCACACTTCATTTACTGTGAAGTGAGTCCCTTGATCTGAAGCAATGCTGTGCGGGATACCATGATGGTGGTTAAGACATTCTGTAAGTCCACGGATGGTAGTTTTGGCAGAAGCATTGAGTGATAAGTATCTATTCCAGTAAGAACAAAGTGCTGTTCTTTCCATGATGGGAGTGGTCCAATGTAATCAACCTGCCACCAGGTTGCTGGGTGATCACTCTGAGGAGTGGTTTCATATTGAAGACTCAGTGTTGGTCTCTGCTGCTGGAAGATTGGGCACTCAGCCAAATCAGCCTTGGTAAGTGGAAGTCCATGTTGCTGAGCCCATGCATAACCTCCATCCCTGCCACTAAGGCCACTTTGTTCTTGAGTCCATTGAGCAATGACAGGAATAGCTGGGGAAAAAGGATGACTGGTTTCCACTGAATGTGTCATCCTATCCACATAGGATTTTAAAGTCCTGCTCTGCTGAGGTCACCTTTTGGTGAGCATTCATATGAGATGCAAGTACCTTTACTCCTTTGGCCCATTCAGAGAGATCTATCCACACACCTCTTCCCCATACATCCTTGTCACCAATTTTCCAATCGTACTCCTTCCAAGTCCCAGGCCATCCATCCAAACCATTGGCCAAACCCATGAATCTATATACACTCATACATCTGGTCATTTCTTGTTCCATGCAGAGTGAACAGCCAGATGCACAGGTTGAAGCTCTGCCCATTGGGAGGTTTCCCTTCACCACTATCCTTCAAGGAAGTCTGAGAAAAGGGCTGCAGTGCTGCTGCTGTCCACTTTTGAGTGGTGCCTGCATATCATGCAGAACCATCTGTAAACCAGGCACGAGTTTTCTCTTCTTCAGTCAATTGATCATAAGGAACTCCCCATGAGGCCGTAGGTACAGACTGGGAGAGGGAAGGTAATGTGACAGAAGTTGAAACCATATGCATTTGGGCCAATTCCTCCTGCCACTTACTTGTACCTTCAGGTCCTGCTTGAGCCCAATCTCTTATATACCACTTCCATTAAATGATAGGGTGCTTCTGTGCAGGTCCAACTTCATGACTCTGTGGGTCAGACAACACCCAGCTCATGATGGGCAGCTCAGGCCTCATGGTCACTTTGCAGTCTGTGGTTAGGTGTTCAGTCTCTACTAAAGCCCAGTAACAAGCCAAAAGCTGTTTCTCAAAAGGACAGTAGTTATCTGCAGAGAATGGCAGGGCTTTGCTCCAAAATTGAAGGGTCTATGTTGAGATTCACCAATAGGGACGTGCCAAAGACTCCAAACAGCATCTCCATCTACGACAGAGACTTCAAGCACCATTGGATCAGCTGGATCATATGGCCCAAGTGGCAGAGCATCTTGCACAGCAGACTGAACCTGATGCAGAGCTTTCTGTTGTTCTGTGCCCCACTCAAAAGTAGTAGCTTTCTGAGTCACTTGATAAATAAGCCAAAGCAACACACCCAAATGTAGGATATGTTGCCTCCAAAATCCAAAGAGGTCCACCAGATGTTGTGCCTCCTTTTTAGTTGTGGGAGAAGCCAGATGTAGTAACTAATCCTTCACTTTAGTAGGAATATCTTGACATGCCCCACATCACTGGACCCTAGAAATTTCACTGAAGGTGGAAGGTGCCTGAATTTTTGTTGGGTTAAATTCTCACCTTCTAGCATGCAGATGTCTCACCAATAAGTCTAGAGTCATTGATACTTCTTCCTTACTAGGTCCAAACAGCATAATGTCATCAATATAATGGACTGGATATTGTGAAAATGTCAATACTACCCAAAGCAATTTATGCATTTAATACAATCCTGATCCAGATAGCAAGATACATGAACAAACACTTCACTAAAGACGATATGCTGGCAGCCAACAAACACATGAGGAATTGCTCATGATCTTTAGCCATTAGAGAGATGCAAATCAAAACAACAGTGAGGTATCATCTCATCCCAGCAATAAT
>NW_006921597.1:17662574-17670252 GCF_000298275.1 Orycteropus afer afer | reverse complement strand
CTGTGGCTTCCAGCCAAACAAAAGACAGGCATATGAGTTGAACATTTACCTGAGGTAGATACACTCCTTGGAGAGAACAATCATGGGAGAAAAAAGGGCTGTTTATGCTCAGGGAGAACAGCTCAGGGGGCAGGAGTGCATAGAGGGATGGACACAGGGAAGAGGTAACTATCGGGAGGAAGTGGGAGGGGAGCTGTTGCTTTGGGGTAAATTGTAGTCAATGTCATAAGACAAAGTATATGTGAACTGCTGTATGGAAAGTGAATTTGCTCTGTAAACTCTCACCCAAATCACAATTAAAAAAAAAAAGAAAAGAAAAGATTAAAAAAAAGGCAGCATTTGCCCAGAAATAAAGTTCAAAAGGTAGGAAGGGCTAGGAAAGAAGGAGGAATGGAAATGAGAAACACAGGAAGGAAGTGGGATGAGTGATGTTACATTGAGGAGATTGCAATCAATGACATGGAACAAAATGTGTATGAATTGTTTAATGAAAAACTGATTTGAAAAACTTTCACCCAAATAAAAATAAAAAGTTTAAAAAAATAACTGAAAGATGCTGTTTTAGTCCTACCAGAAATACCACAAAATGTATGGCTTTAACAACCAGAGATTTATTCTCTTACAGTTTAGGAAGCTAGAAGCCTGAGTTCAAAGTGCCAGCACTAGGGCTGGGTGAAAGCCCCTTGACCTTGGGCTTCAGCTCTGCCTCTTGCTCCCAGCCCACTGAAGCTGGAGGCTTCTTTTAACTCAAACAGCTGCTGGCTATTGAGGCTGACAAACTCCAGGTGGACAAGTAAAATGGCACAGTCCCTCAAGAAACACGGCAGGCCACTAATTCAGTTCCATTAACAGTCTCAAGATTGGCAGAGAACATGGCAGGCCACTGAGATGAAGACTCGGCCAAATGCAGGATCCAGGATGTGCCAAAAGCTAGATACCTTTCTCAAAGCTGCTTCTTATATACTGGAAGCAGACCACATCTTACTCAGCTGCTCACAGTAGATTCCACTATGGAATTGGTTACAAGTCTCATGATGGGGAATAACTACATCCAGCTGCCCTACTACTCAAAACCAGGCTCAACCAAGTTGACACACAGCCTTAACAACCACAGATGTCAAACATGAAAAGTCATAGATTGTACAATTTCATTTATATAAAATTCTCAGAATATTCAAATCCTTAGAGACAGAAAGCAGGCTAGTAGTTACCAGGGACTAGGGGAAAAGAGGGATGAGGAATGACTGTTTAATGGGTACAGAGTTTCTCTTTGGAATGATGAAAATGTTCAGGAATCAGGTAGTGGTGAGTGTTTCCACAACACTGTGAATGTACTAAAAGCCATTGAATTGTAAAATTTAAATTTTTTTGAATGGTAAATTTTATGTTATGTGAATTTTACCTTAATAGAAATTATACAAAAAGAAATAATGATAACACCAAATATGGTAAGGATGCAGAGAAACTGCACACATTGCTGGTGACACTCTATATAAAGTCACTCTGGGAAACAGTTGGGCAGTTTCTTAAAACACTAAACATGTAACTAACTATCAATTGACCCAGCATTTGCACTGTTGGCTATTTACCCCAGAAAAAAATGAAAAATTGTGTTCACACAAAAACCTAAACATAAAGGTTTATACCAACTTTATAAAGACAGCCAAAAACTGGAAAAAATCCAAAAGCCTTTTGTGACAATTCATTTTATGTGTAAACTTGTCTAGACAGTGGTTCCTTGTGGTTTGGCCAAACACTTCCATGGAGTGGTTGTTATTGTTATGTGCTGTTGCGTCATCTCTGACACTATGTCAAAACACTGACCAGTCCTAAACCATCCTCACAATCCTTGCTATGCATGAGCTCATTGTTTCAGTCACTATGTCAATCCATCTCATTGAAAGTCTTCCCCTTTTTTGCTGACCCTGTTCTTTACCAACCGTGATGTCTTTCTCCAGGCCATGGTCCTTCTGATAAGAATAAAATTGAATACACTGTACACTGGACTACTCTGTATTATTTCTTACAACTGCATGTGAATCTATAATTATCTCAAAACAAGTTTCTTTAAAAGTATAACTTTAAAAAATCTGTTTTGTTCCTCTGGTGAAGTGTTTGCTATTGGCTGCACAGGTCTTGCTAGATTTTAGACACAGAGTCCAAGATAGCCAAGGCAACTATGAGTGCTGTGGCTTCATGGCCCTATTGGAGTGCAGTTCCCAAGAAAGGAGAACTAGAATTAGCACAAATGTGAAAACCTCCTGAGGCTCTGTCTAATTCTACCCTGGCTTCTAGCTTTGATTACAGGAGTAATCGACTGGGGGAGAGTTTTTTGCAGTCTTTACATGGCAAAGCTTCTGCAACTTATGGGAAAGGAAACTGATGACAAAAGGTTTACATAGAGGATAATAATTCCTTGATTACTCATAACCTCAATATCAAGCATGTAGGAACTAGAGGCAGTTTCTGGATTTGGCTTTGCTCCTGCTGAACCTAGTTACCTTTGGCTCAAACCAAACACTGAACTCACTGCCATTGAGTTGATTCCAACTCATAGCCACTCCCTTTGGGTTTCCAAGGTGGTAAATCTTTACAGTAGTAGATTGCCCAGTCTTCTTTCCTATGAGTGGCTGGTGGGTTTGAACTGCCAACCTTCTGGTTGGCAGTCAAATGCCTTAGGCATTATGCCACCAGACCTTAGGCTAATTATTATTATTTTTTAACTTCTCTGAATTTCACTTTTTCTTTTTAAATGGTTGTACTAACATCTCATTTTATTAACAATATCTGTTAATGTATCAACCTCCATAATTGGACTTTAAATAACTTGAAGATAATGAATATACCTTCACAATTTTCTACTTGCAGTACCAAATTAATACAGTGTACATAGTTTATAAATGAATGAATATGTAAACCAAATGGCATCTGTAAACCTGATAATTATGTAGGTGAGTGAGTTCTTTCCCTTTGAACTTTCAAGTAAAATGTCTGGAAGAGAACAGGTTTAACAAGATAAATTTGGAATGAGTGAATTAGAGTTAACATTGCCAAAAAGGCTTTTCTGAATAGAAAGGAACTGCCATATAATTTACATAGGCTCAAAGAATCACCTTGAAAAATAGTTTTGTTTCTTTTGCTTTGTCACAAAAAAAAGAGCAAGAAATAAAGATGATGAGGAACTTTGAAATCAATCCTTGCAAAGCAATAAATAAATAAAAATACCTTTTAACCCCTGGAAAGTTGTAGTGCTCTAGAGTTAATTAAAAAACCTAAGGAAATAAATCAATACCTTTTCCATCATAGGATATACACAGAGAAGTGAGATTGGACTAAAATCACCTACCCAAGGAGCCTGAAGCTGAAGTGATGAAGCAGTACACATTGCTCACAGTTCTTCTGACCTGAAGCAAAGATTCAGATTAATTTTGCTAACCAAAAAAAAAACCCAAACTCACTGCCATCGAGTCAGAACTGACTCATAGAGACCCGTTCTTGGATTTCTGAGGCAGTATCTCTACGGAAGTAGATCGCCCAGTCTTCCTTCTGAAGATTAACTATGCCAAACTAATCTGTAGCTGGTGCTTGTTGTATTGTTGTTATTAGTTGCTCCCCAGTCATCTCTGACTCATGGCAACCCCATATAAAACAGAACAAAACATTTCTTTGTCCTGCACCATCCTTACAATCATTGGTACCCTCAAGTACAATGTTTTGAAGTCACTGGGTATTTTGAGTGCCTTTCAGCCTAGGAGGCTTATCTTCTAACACTATATTGGACAATATCCTGTTGTGATCCATAAGGTTTTCACTGGCTAATTTTCAGAAATGGATCTCTAGGCCTTTCTTCCTAGTCTATTGTAGTATAGAAGCTCTACTGTATCGTGTCCACCATGGGTGACCTTAGTGGTATCTGAAATACTGGTGGCATACCTTCTGGCATCAAGTGTCACAAAATGGCAGAATGGTGGTGAACTATTGTTTATATTTCATGAAATCTTTATTTTTACTTAAATTTTGTACAATCCAAGTGTCTCAGTCTGGGTTCTCTAGTGGAGAAAAAACAGTGAAGTGTATATAAACATAAATAGAGAGAAATCTACTACAGAGAAATGGCTCATGAAATTGTGAGGAAAGGGCTCATACAACTGTTGGGGCTGACAAGTTCCAAATCCATGGGTCAGTTGGCAGGTTGAAGACTTCTTCTGGATCATGTGGTTGCAGAGACTGATAAACCCAAAATCTTCAGGTCAGGAGGCAGGCCAGTGATTCCTGCAGGCTTATGTCCCAAGAATAGGAGGTCAGATGATGAGAAAAGTGCAGGATCAAGAAAGAGCAAAGTTTGCCAGAAAATCCATTTATATACTGAATGCAGATCACACCCCAAAGGAAACAAACTCCCCTTTCAACTAATTGGCTGCTCACTTCAGGTAACAAAATAGAAGGTGATTACATAGTGTCTATCAAACCACCGAGAATGACGGCCTAGCAAGTTGACACACAACATTAACCATTATAGCATGTAATGTATTCATTTACTCTTCCCACCACTAAAGTAATTTCTTCTAGAAAGACTAATGGGCAGGGTTATGTGGTCCACACTGTGTCTGTTTGTGATCTGCATATGAAAACAGTTTGGTTAAGTCAGTATACAAGCATGCTTTTTTTCCTGAAGCCAAAATCCCTAAAGAAAATAACCAATCTCCAGAAGTTTGTCCTCAGATCCAATCCTTAAGGATAATTGCAAACTTCATGGCCATATTACAGATTTTTGGTTTTCATCTCTGAAAATATTTTCTAACTGCTATGTGCTGGATATCATTCTCAGGACTCGGATACAGTCATGGACAAAATAGAAAAATTCCTTGCCCTTGTGAGATTATTGTCTAGTGGAGGAGATGGTTTAATAACTAAGAAAAAAAAACATAGTATGAATTGAAATAACAATATCTGTCACACAGGGATCAAATAAGGGCATGATCTAGAGAGAATCAACAATTACAAAGGCTGTGAAGTTGAAGGGAACTGGAAAGACAAGAGAGAACAAAGAAGAAAAAGAAATAGGCAGTCAATAATACAGTTAACTTTCCATCATATCCACAAAGTCATATTCCTGCCCATGTTAACTAATTTAATACATTAGCTTCAAGGCTTTTGTTTTAATGCTTTTTTATTTTCTATTTAGAATTTTTCACCTCTTTTATAATTGCAACATATAGAGATTATCACTTAAATCCATCCTGAAGTCAAAGGATTAGAATTATGATTGAGTCTTGTATTGTACTACATGTGTTGAGAGTTTAAAGCATATAACTGAATCAGCAGCAGCTGCAGAACATATTTGAAATTTGTATTCTTTTTTATTGGTAAATGGTATAATTATTTTTTGTTAATGCTAGCCATTAATTATTATTATTTATTATTATTAATAGTAACCATCTACCACTTGTCTGTCACTTTGTCATACTGTGGTGACAGGCATGTTGCTGTGAGGCTGAAGACTATGCCACTAGTGTTTCAAATACCAGCAGGATCACTCATGGTGAACAGGTTTCAATAGTGCATCCAAATGAAGACAGACTGGAAAGAAGAATGGGGCCACACACTTCGGAAAAAACTAGCCACTGAAAACCTTATTAATAGCAGTGAAACACTGAAATATTACTGGAAAACTTTATGAATATCCATAAAACATTGTCTAATATAGCACCCAAAGACTTGGGAAGAGCTGCCTCCCCAAAGTAGAGTCAACCTTAGATGGAGTAAGCTTTCAAGACTTTCATTTGCTGATGGGACACTACTCAAAAATGGGAAGAAACAGCTGCAAACATCCATTAATTATCAGAGTGTGTAAGGTACAAAGTGAGAATCTAGGAAAATTGGAAGTTGTCAATAATGAAATGGAATGGATAGAGATCCTAGGCATTAGGGAGCTGAAATGGACTGGTATTGGACATTTTGAATTGACAATCATGATTTACTATCCTGGAAATGACAAATTAAAGAGGAATGGTGTAACATTCATCATAAAAAGAACATTTTAAGAGCTATCTAGAAATACAATTATTTCAGTGATAGGATCATATCCATATGCCTACAAGGAAGACCAGTTAATACTATTATTCAAATTTACATACCAACTACTAAAGCCAAAGATGAAGAAATTGAAGATTTTTTATGAATTTGTTCAGTGTTAAATTGACCAAACATGCAATCAAAATGTATTGATAATTATTGGTGATTGGAATGTGAAAGCTGGAAACAAAGAAGAATCATCAGTAGTTGGAAAATATGGCCTTGGTGATAGGAATGGTGTAAGAGATTGCATGACAGACTAATGACTTATTCATTGCAAATACTTTTTCAACAACATAAATGGCAATTATACACATGGATATCACCAGAGAGAATACACAGAAATCAGATGGACTTCATCTTTGGAAAGAGGTGATGGAGAAGCTCAATGTCATCAGTCAAAAGAAGGCCAGGAGCTGACTGTGGAACAGACCATCAATTGCTCATATGCAAGTTCAAGTTGAAGCAAAAGAAAATGTAAATAAGTTCATGAGAGCCAAAATACAAACTTAACTATATCCTACCTGAATTTAGAGACCATCTGAAGCAAGATTTGATTTATTGATCAGCTATGACCAAAGACTGGATGAGTTGTGGGACGATATAAAGATATCATACATGAAGAAAGCAAACAGTCATTAAAAAGACAAGAAAGTAAGAAAAGACCAAAGTGAATGTCAGAAGAGACTTTGAAACTTTCTCTTGAATGTAGTGTAGCTAAAGTAAATGGAAACAATGCTAAAATAAAAGAGCTGAACAGAAGATTTCAAAGGGCAGCTTGAGAAGGCAAAATAAAATATTATAATGAAATGTGCAAAGACCTGGAGTTTGAAAACTAAAAGGGAAGAACATTCTTGGCATTTCTCAAGTTGAAAGAACTGAAGGAAAAGATCAAGCTTTGAGTAGCATTATTGAAGGATTCTATGGGCAGAATATTGAATGATGCAGGAAGCCTCAAAAGAAGATGTAAAGGAAGAGTTCCAGTAAGATGGAGGAAAAGGCAAACAAACTACTCACACCATCTTCAATGAAGAAAAAGGGAAACAATTAATACAGATAGGGAAGATAATCTTGGAGCCCTGAGCTTTGAAAGGAAGGATACAGAAGTGGACTAAACTCCAACTGTAGAAGAACCTTCATGAAAACATAGAAAAAGGAGACATACAGAGCTGTGGTCTGTCAGTGATCCTGACAGCATGGATATTGGCTTGGATATTGCCAAGTGGTGTTAGGACCTAAGAATTAACCTAAAAATTGGCTCTGGTATTCAGGGGCTGAACAGAACACTGGTGGCTGGTGAATAAAAGGGGGAGCAGCAAAGGAGATGGCCTGAGCTTTGGACTTCTGGCTGTCTGGAGGGTGCAGCCATTTTGAATGTTTTCAAGCAGTTCAACCATTTTGGATATTTAAACTGACAGTGTTCTCTCAAATTCCAGGGACATAAGAATAGGCTCCATTTGCTAGGAACCTCAAGGGCATTCCAGAGACGAACGATTGGAAAGGTACGATATTCCCCTTACTACTCTTATATCCCACACCCTCTTGGTGAGTGGAAGTGTGGCCATCCCTCACTCGCACTCACCTTCTAGGCTGGAAGGAATTC
>NW_006921597.1:17653977-17655799 GCF_000298275.1 Orycteropus afer afer | reverse complement strand
GGGTTTGAACTGCCAGACTTCTGGTTAGCAGTCAAGTGCCTTAGGCACTATGCTACCAGAGCTCCTAGCAAGTTGAATAGGACAGAAAATAACAAATGCTGGCAAGGCTGTGGAGAGATTGGAACTTTCATACACTGCTAGTAGATCTTTAAAGCGGTACAACCACTGTGGCAAATGGTATAGCATTTCCTTAAAAAACTGAAAATAGAAATACCATTTGAACCAGCAATTCCATTACTAGGAATATAACCTATAGAGGTGAGAGACAGGACATGAACAGACATGTGCACACCCATGTTCATCACAGCACAATTCACTATAGCAAAGAGATGGAAACAACCCAGACGTCCATCAACAGATGAATGGATAACCAAACTATGGTACATTCACACAATGGAATACTATGCTACATTAAAGAACAATGAAGGTTTTGCAAATCATCTCACAACATGGATGAACCTGGAGGACATTATGCTGAGTGAAATAAGTCAATTGCAGAATGACAAATATTGTAGGAGCCCATTACTGTAAAAAGACAAGGAAAATTTTGCTTAACGAAGGGAACACACTTTGTAGGTTACTGAGGAGGGGAGGGAATAATTTCAGGGTAGTTGGGGGCCACATGCTGAGGTGGGTAAGGGGAGTGATGATATGGAAAGAGTCTGTGACTAGCATAATAACATTGGGGAAAGGGAGGACAACAAATTTTGCACATAAAACATAGATGACAGAGGCTATACCAGTATGTCCACAATACTGTATTACCATTAACACCAAACACCAGGCTACAGATAAACACATAGACCTAACCAAGAAAATCAGATGGGGTCAGTGAACAAGATTATATTCTAGAACAAAGATAGATTCAGCTGAGGCTAATCTTACACACACACCAGTGATACAAAATACCTGCAATCATTACAGAAACAACAGAAGACAGACATAGAACAATCCCTCACAGACAGCCAGACACTGTGGGAGAGAGATCCATTGGATCTACCACCTCAGGACCATAGCACTGGGGGACACCAGATTCAATTGGCACAACAAAATACATAAAAATCTTCTTCCACAACCTACATTGGTGAGTAGTGACTGAGGTCTTAAAAGCTTTCAAGCAGCCATCTAAGATGGTCTACTATTGTTGGAAGTGAAGAAGGGTGCACAAAACCAAGGGCATTTGGAAACAATCAGAGCTAGGACATGATGGACCTCAAGACCAGAAGAGTTAGATGGCGCCCAGCTACCAATGCCAACCACTCAGGAAAGGATCAAAACTGGAGATCCTGAATAGAGGGAAAACGTGGAACAAAATAAAAAACATAGAATGGAGATGGAGTCTCGTGGGACCTCTAAGACTATGGACCTGGGATACACTTTGGGCCTGGGATTAAACTCACTTCCAAACGCTGGCTCTCATCCCAATAGTAAATAAGATGTACACACAGACCACTCAGCTCAGGGCGATGCACCCACATACTCTATGGAGATACATCCCTTGGAGCAATCAGCCATGGGATACCAGAGGGCAACATTTGCATGGAGGAAAAGCAGGACACGCAGGAGTAAGAAGGGCACTAACTAAGAAGGGCACAGGGAGGGGGGTTACTGGGAAGGGAGAGGAGTAGAGTGGTTTAGGGTTGGGGATGGTAACTGGGGAGTGAAAACAAATGTACACGAAATGTTGAATGTAAAACAAATTCTGCTTTATAAATTTGCACCTAAAGCACAAACAAACAAACAAACAAAAAGAGTATATACAGGCTGCCAACAAACGCATGAGGAAATGCTCATGATCATTAGCCATTGTTGTTGTTGTTGT
>NW_006921597.1:17652958-17653787 GCF_000298275.1 Orycteropus afer afer | reverse complement strand
TTCTCATTTTTTTCTTCATTATTCTCCTACTCTACCTCTTTTCTCTTATTGCCCCATCCTCAGATATTGCAGGCTCTCTTTCTTTCCTTTTTTAGTGATTGTTCCTGTGTGTTTATGTGGTGTGTTTTTTCTCTGCTTGCTTTTCCTTTTTTGATAGTTTTCTGATCGTTGTTTTTGTCTAACTGAGTGGGAGACAGCAATTGTGCCCATACGACCCCACCACACTTGTACCTCCTGCAGGTCCACTTACTGAGTGAGAGCCACCACTTCCTCCTCCACAAACTGGCCAATGATAAATGACCACCAAGAAAAGTCTGACTCACTCTTAACTGCTCTTCACAAACAGTTAACAGACATCTAAATATAACAACATCACAAGGTCTTGGGGACAACAGACCATGAAAGTCCACATTAAGCAGCAAGATAAAATGGTAGGAACAAGGGAGCAGGATACAGACCCATAACACATCCCTTGGGAAGAAGTAGTATTGGAACTCCCTGATAAGGAATTCAAAAGAATTATACTTAAGTATCTTCAAAGGATTGAGAGACAGATCAAGGAAAACACTGACAAAATAAAGGAAAACAGACAAAACCGTAGAACAATTTTGGAAGAAAATACAAGAACAAAATGACAAAATAAATGAAAAAGTAGAAATTATATAAAACCCACAGATAGAAATCCAGAAATTAATAGAAAATTTTCAGAAATAGATAACACATTGAAAGGGCAAAGGAGTAGAATCAAATGAATGGAAGACAGAATTAGTAAGATTGAAGACAAATACCTGAATACTTCTCTGGAAAGGGATCAATCAGAAATAAGATC
>NW_006921597.1:17639558-17646613 GCF_000298275.1 Orycteropus afer afer | reverse complement strand
AGGCAGTATCACTACGGAAGTAGGATTGCCCAACCTTCCTTCCGAGGAGTGGCTGGTGGGTTTGAACCGCCAGCCGTCTGGTTAGCAGGCCAGTGTCTTAGCCTTTAGAGAGTTGCAAATCAAAACCACAATGAGATATCATCTCACCCCAGCAATAATCGCCAAGTTAAACAAGACAGGAAATAATAAATGCCGGCAGGGCTGCGAAGAAATTGGAACTCTCATACACTGCTGGTGGGACTGCAAAATTGTGGAACTATTGTGGAAAATGGTATGGTGTTTCCTTGAAAAACAGAAAATAGAAATATCATTTGACCCAGAAATTTCATTACTAGTAATATATCCTAAAGAGTTGAGAAACAGAACATGAACAGAAATGCATACACATGTTCAGTGCAGCACAATTCACTATAGTGAAGAGATGGAAACAACCTAAATGCCCATCAACAGATGAATGGATAACCAAACTATGGTACACTCACACAGTGGAATACTATGCTACATTAAAGAATAATGAAGAATACATGAATTATCTCACAACATGGATGAACTTAGAGAACATTACGCTGAGTGAAATAATCGCAGAAGAACAAATATTGCATGAACCCACTATTGTAAAAAGTCAAGGAAAGTTTATTCAGGGAAGGAAACTCTCTTTGTTGGTTACCAGAAATAGGAGGGAAGAGGAGGAAAAATCTCAGATTACTTGGAGGTCACATGTTGATTTGGATGAGGAGAGGAACAGTATGGAAAGAATCTGTGACCAGCCTGGTGACATTGGAGAAAGAAAAGACACTGAAATGTACACAAAAGATATAGACAACAGAGCTAAGTACTATTAGAGGCTCAACACTGCAGTATCACTAACACCAAATACTAGGCTATGAATTAATGCATAGACAGGTGAGAAGAGCAGGTGGGAGTTGGCAAACTAGGAATACACCCTAGACCAAGGATAGATTTGGCTAAAGATAATCTTACATATGCACTTGTGCTACAAAATTAGCCATATACATTACAGAAGCAACAGAAGAGAGGGTGGGAAGAACTTTGGAGAGACAACCAAACATCTTGTGAGAGAGAATCACCAGGCCTGGGTTCTTGGGACCATAGTCTCAAAGGACATCATGCTCTATTGGCACACGTAGTTCATAAAAATTTTGTTCTGTAACCTACTTTGGTTGAGTAGCAACTGGGGTCTTAAAAACTTTTGAGTGGCCATCTAAGATACAACTACTGGTCTCCTCTCAGCTGGAGCAAAGAAGAGTGAAGAAAATCAAAGTCATCCGGAAATAATCCAAAGATATGATGGACCATGAGAACCTCAACCTCCATGACCTGAGACCAGAAGAACTAGATGGTGCCTGGCTACCAATGCCAACTGCTCGGAAAGTGATCAAACCTGGAGATTCTGGATAGAGTGGGAGGAAAAATGTGGAACAAAATTCAAAAACACAAAAATGACCAGAATTACTGGTTAGAAAGAGACTGGTGGAACCCTCGAGACTGTGGGCCCAGTTATCCTTTGAGCCTAGAAATGGACTCACTTATATGGATTGGCTCTCAACCCAACAGTAGAAAGACCTACATATAGCACACCTACCGCAGGTCAATGCACCCATTTACTGTAGGGAGAAGCACCCCTTGGATCAAGCAGCTATAAGACACCAGAGGGTAGCACTCAGATAGAGGGAAGTCTGGACAGATAGAAATGCATGGATGAGAGGGACACAGGGAGGGGGTGGTCACAGGGAGGAGAGGGGAGAAGAGGCTTTTTACAGTTGGGGACAGTAATCTGGCCATGAAACCAGATGTGCATGAACCGTTCAATGTAAAACAAGTTTGCTATGTAAATTTGCACCCAAAGAACAATTAAAAAATTAAAAAAAAAAAAAGAAGAAGAATTCGCTCTGTAAACTTTCACCCAGATCACAATAAAAATTAAACAAACAAATGAACAGACAGACAAAACAATTTTAGGTCTTCCAATCCATGAACACAGCATGTCTTTCCATTTATTTAGATCTCTTTTAATATATATCAGCAGTGTTTGATAGTTTTCAGTGTAAAGATCTTTCATCTCCTTGGTTGAAATACTATTAGATATTTTATTCTTTTAGATACTATTGTAAAAGTATAAGGAATAGTTTTCTCATTTCATTTTCAAATTGTTTGTTGCTGGTGTATAGAAATACAACTAATTTCTGTGTATTGGTCTTGTACCCTACGTCTTTGCTGAATTTGTTTATTAGCTCAGTTTTACTCTTGAATAAATTTGCATTAGTGGTTTCAGTTCCAAAAAAGAAATGTATTTTCATCCTAAGAGTAGAAAATGGTTTCATGACCTACTAGTTATTGAAATAATAACCTTTCCACAAAATAGCTACTTAAATACTGATGTAGGCTTCTGCTAAATGGTCTTGCTCTAAATAAAATAATCTTCACTATTTTACAGAGCTCTGGTGGTGTAGTGCCTAAGGCACTTGACTGTTAACCAGAAGGTTGGCGGTTCAAATCCACCAGCCACTCCTCAGAAGGAAGATTGGATGATCTAATTCCATAGCAATACTGCTTCAGAAAACCAAGGAGGGGTCGTTATGAGTAGGAGACGACTCAATGTCACGTAACAACAACAACAATTTTCATCAGTGGTCTTTGGCTTTCTAAAATATAATTTTTAAAAAAATTAGCATCAGTAATCACTTCTACCCCCTGTACAGCCTCATTGCAGGCTCTAGATACCTTCCTTTAACTTGACAAGGTAATAGTACCATTTTGTGAAATTTGGAGGAAGAACTTCGCTGAAATGAAAAGAACAGTGTGTTTGAAGTCAGACATTCACTCAGATATATATTCATTCATCTGACTGGTGATATTTATTTAAAGACCTTATTATGTGCCATGCTGTGCTGTAGCTGAGTACTGAATAGTGACTGGAACAGACAGGCTGTCTTCCTAGAGCCTTCAGTCTGGTCCCAGCTCCCTTACATTCTACTGCCTGGGTAATCTTCAACAAATCACTTCATCTCTCAGAATCTGAATTTCTTCATTTGCAAAATAGGCAAGTTGCAGAGAGTTTATAAAGGACCAGCTGTTTGGCATATGGTGGATACTCAGTAAATAGATACCATTAAGAATATCCCACCCAAAAATGCAACACAGAAGGTCAAATTCTCATGGACTTCAGACTTTCTGGAGTCATGGAGGCTGGATGAACCCCTGAAACTATTGCCCTGAGATAATCTTTAAACTTTAAACCAAAACTATCCTTTAAAGTCTTCTTAAAAACAAATAATAATTTAGCTTAACTAGTGGAAAAAAAAAAAGTCTGTTCTTTTAAGAATTATCTGTGCAGGGTCAAATTTACCACAATAATTTGGAAGATTAGATAAGAACCTTAACCAAAAAATACCCATTGCTGTGGAATCAATCCTAACCACAGGGACCCTATAGGACAGAGTAAAACTGTCCCAAGGGATTTGCAAGGCTGTAGCGCCTAAGGCATTTGACTGCTAATCAGAAGGCTGGCAGTTCAAACCCACCAGCTACTCCTTGGAAAGAAGATTGGGGAATCTACCTCCGTAGTGATATCACCCCGGAAACCCAAGGAGGGGTCGCTATGAGTCAGATCTGACTCGACAGCAGTGAGTTAGAGTTGAAATCTTTATGAAAGCAGACTGTCACTTCTATCTCCCATGTAGTGGCTGGTGGATTCAAACTGCTAACCACTTGCACGACCAGGGCTCCATAGGAAACTTAAGGAGCAGCAAATTTATGTTAATTGGAGAGGAACAGCTCAGGAAAGGAGGGTGAGAATGGTTGCACACTTGAGTGTAATCAATGTCACAGAATGGTACACTTAGAAACTTTTGAATAGGTTTTGCTGTGTATATTCTCAGCAACAACAACAACAAAAGAATAACCCACCCAAAGGTCTTTAAGGCCAAGTTATGATTTTGCAGTTACATACACATATACAATTCATGTATGCTGACATTTATTCATTCATGACTTAAAAATAATGGCTAATAGCAAGATTCAGGAACTCTGGTTAAAGTATTTGGCTGTTAACCAAAAGTATGGTGGTTTGAACCCACAAGCCACTCTGCAGAAGAAAGATGGGGTTATCTGCTTCTGTAAAGATGTATACAGCTTTGGAACCCCAACGGGAATCACTATTAGTCAGAATTGACAGTGAGTTTTTTTTTCTTTCTTTCTTTCTTTTTTTTTTTTTTTTTTTTTTTTTGAGGAGGGGTACTAAGAAGTAGGCAAATATACTTCAGTTCTAAAGACCAAATGAGTTTGTTTCACTTCATTGGTTATTTTATTCTTGTTTCAATTATTATACTCATTTGACAGCTGCAATAATTTTAACAAATATCTCTCCAGTGTGTTAATGCTTGTCAGTAAATAACTTTAATTCACTCCATTAGGATGTCACTCACAGACTTACATTTCTTAAAATAATCAATGACAAGAATCCAGGAGGATACAAAGTCTCTAGAATCCTAGTTAATGGCTTGGCTAATAAGTATTTACTATTTTAGATACCAGTTTCAGATTCCTACAAAACCTACACAGGAAGAAAATACACAGTAATTTTTCTTCCAGAGGATAAAAACAAATTGATTACTTCCTTTCAAATAACATTCTAATGTATTCCCCAAAAAGCATAGCATATTCATGCATTTTCAATCATTAAATTAAGGCTCTGTATGAAGCTATATAAATATAATGAGTCATTATTAAAGTAGAAGTTTAACTCAAAGCAAGGGAGAAAATAGTTTTTCTCCAAGGTGAAGGTGCCTTGATTTCATATAATTTGTAAGATAAACATCAATTCCTCACCAGAGTCTTTTGGGAAATGCCTATGAGCACCCGTATCAGGGGAGGAGATGGCTTTGCCCACAGAGGGACTCAAGTTTACACTGAGGAAAGAGGTTGAGAAATGGGACTAAAACTCAACTGGCCTCTTAGGTTCACAGGATGATATAGCTCTGATTCAATTTTGTCAAGGGCACAGGGAGGTGTATTTCTGGATAAAAGCAGAATTCTAGATATGTGCCCAGCTCTTTGGATCTGAAGGAAGTGGATATGCTATCATCTATGTGGCTTTGGCTTCCCAAAGTAGGAGTGGACCCCTCAGAAGTATTGACAGGTAAAATCCTTCTATCCTGCTGGTGTATGCTATGGCTTTTCCCATTTTGAGTTTGTGTTTTGCTAGAAGAGGCCAGGTTACAGTTCTCTAATGTACTAACCCAACTAATCAGGTCAGTGGAAAAATAGCTATTTGTCTATTTGGTTGACCAATTGTCTACCTGAACCAGCAGGCATGAGTCAACTAACCTTAACAATCAGCTGACTGAATTGATTGGTTAGTTAGTTGACCACTTACTTCAGCTAAGAGAATAGAGTCCATTCAGATAGCACCTGAGTCACTCACGTCATCCCCTTAGTATTTTTTAGTGGAAGTGACAAGACTGACGTTTGTTCTTTGTTTTTCCCTGAGTACTTGTGTTTTCACTTTTCTCTATGTTAAGTTCCTTCTCTCCCCCATGCTTGCTTTGTGTGTGTATCCAAGGGAAATGGAATGCTTCCCAATTAGAAACAAAGTCTCAACATGGGAAAGAATGTTAAAAAATAATCAAATCTAAAAATCCTCCAGTGCTTTATTAAGTGAAACAGAAGCTCTGGTAGCATAGTGCCTAAGGCACTTGACTACTAACCAGGAGGCTGGCAGTTCAAACCCACCAGCCACTCCTCAGAAGGAAGATGGGGCAATCTACTTCTGTAGTGATACTGCCTCAGAAACCCAAGGAGGGGTCGCTATGAGTCGGGTCCGACTCGACGGCACATAGCAACAACAGCAACAATTGTCTTCACAGGAGAACTTGGCTGCTGATTGAAAGGTCAGAAATCCAAACCCACAAGCAGCTCCATGGGAGAAAGATGTGGCAGTCTGCTTCTGTAAAGATTTACATTCTTAGCAACCTTATTGGGCAGTTCTACTTTGCTATGAGCCAGAACCAACGTGATGGCAATGGGTTTGGTGGGTTTGAAATGTCTGCACAAAACAGTTATTCTCACTGAACATCTGCAGTGAAGGGAACAAATTCCATCCCAATAAAAGAATGAAGAATGAAGAATCCCAATGAAGAAAGCCCACCATCAATAGACAGTGATGACTGTGCTGGGCAAAAATGGGAGGGGAAGTGGGAGTGGTAGAGAAAGAAATGAGAAGAAGAGAAGAGAAGAGGAAAGAAGGAGGAGAGAACTACGGCTTATTGAGCACTCACTTCCTCAGCCCTGTGCTAATGTAACTGACAGCCACATTGTGAGATTTGTTGGGTTTGTGGCTCTAGAGTCAAGCAGGATATGCGAACAGGGTTAATATAGAAGCATTTTAGCAGAGTCCAAACCTCTAGTTTTTTCAATAATATGCTTTCTACATTTCCTCACTTCTGCTGAGGAGGTAGAGGAGAGACAGTGGCTTCGTATTAGGGTAAACAACAACAACAACAACAACAAAACTCATTGTTGTCAAGTTGATTCTGACTCATGACAACCCATGTGTTACAGAGCAGAACTGCTTCAAGGGTTTTCTTGGCTGTAAACTTTACAGACGCACAGTTCCGGGCCTTTCTTCGGTGGTCCCACTGTGTGGGTTCAAACTGCCAACATTTATGTTAGTAGTTGAGAGCAAGCCATTTGTGCCACCCCCGGACCTCCTCACTAAGGAAGGAAGGTCAGAATCACTTACCTCTCTGCTGCCTTTGAAAGCCGTGCCAGTACAGACCTGAAGGCAGAAGAAATGCTCTTCCCTTAAAGGCTCATATCTCTTTGAGCCTGAGCAGGGATTTGAACCTAGACCTCTTTAGTTTTAGAGCTTGTGCTCTTAACCAGGCTTCACTCCTCTCTAGTCAGTCCTCTAGTCCTACCACCCACCCATTTTCCCTTCTCCATCATGCCTTGGTACACTACATCCAGGTGATGCAACAGCACCTCAACAGAAATGTAAGTGGCTGGTATAGAGGATATGGTAACTTCCCTGTGCA
>NW_006921597.1:17631973-17639453 GCF_000298275.1 Orycteropus afer afer | reverse complement strand
GATTATGAAGAAAGGGCGTGAAAGTAAGTCCAGGAGACAGACAGAAAGTGAAGTCTTTCTGGGATTGCTCCCTCACCAACCAACAAAGCACTGGCCTAAAATTAAAACCTGGACTAGAGGATGCTTTGTAAAATCTTTCTACCTTCTCCCTTCCTCTGTGAGATGATGCAAAACTCACTGCCATGCAGTCAGTTCTGACTCATAGTGACCTCCATTGGGTTTCCAAGGCTGTAAATCTTTATGGAAGCAGACTGCCTCATCTTTCTTCCACAGAGTGGCTGGTGAGTTCATACTGACCTTTGAATTAGAGGCCAAATGCCTTAACCACTACAGCATCAGAGCTCCTTGAGAGCAAAGTAGCCTACAACGCTTCACAGTTGTGTTTCCCAGGCCCCATGAGAAGCTGTGTTATGGTAAGAAGCGGGGGCTCCTGGGCAAGTCCAAATCTCATCTCTGCTACTTTCTACCTGTTCACCACGGGTACATTATTTAACCTGGTGGTACAGTGGTTAAGCCCTCAGCTATTAACTAAAATGTTGATGGTTCAAACCCATCAGCTGTTCCATGGGAGAAAGAGCTTTACAGAAGAATCTGCTTCTGTAAAGATTATAGCTTGAAAACACTGGGGCATTTCTACCCTGTCCTACAGGGTTGCTGTGAGCATGTTACCACCAGTAAAGCGAGAATAATACAAGTACACACCACATAACGTTGTTGTATTGATTGAAGTTGTTATATATTTTCAATACTTAGAACAGTGCCTGGGATAGTGTAATGTCATCATCATCATCATCATCATCATTAGCAATAGCAAAAGCAGCAGCAGCACTGGCATCCAAGAGTCTAGCCATGTTCTGCCAGAACTGAAGCCATCTCCCGGAGATCTCAGATCGTTATTTATGCATTGCAAAGCATGGGAGGATGTCCTTTCTTTGTACCTTCCTTATGTTTCTCATGTTTTGCTTGGCATGCTCTGTGTATCAGGAATGCAGGTCAGCTTAGATTGCAAGTTAGTATGTGAACCACTTAGAAAGCTGGAACAAATGCTCAACAGTATGTTACCCAGCGCTCTGTATTAGTTTTAAAATGGGATCAATGTATCGCCAAAGACTGTTGGTATGCTAAGAGGTAGAAGGAATAGCTTAATTATTCATACGATTGTGTGCACACACACACACACACACTGTAGGGTGCTGCAAAGCAGACCTGGGATTTGTGGTCATGCCCCCTTCAAAGTAAGGGCAATTCCTTAGTAAAATTCAATAATATCAGCAGCCCTGAATAGCCAGTGATTTCTCAATCTCTGTATTTATATGCTTTTTGCATGTGACACATATGAAATTATTTGCCAAACCAGTTATCCCATTTCATAGATGAGAAAGTGCCTCAGAGAAGTTAAACAACTTGTTCAAAATCTGACTCTTATAAAGCAGAGCCTGTGGCTTTGTTTAGCTCTTTAGCTACTCTTGATAAATATCTCATTATTGTACTCACATAGGAGCTCTGGTAGCATAGTGCCTAAGGCACTTGACTGCTAACCAGAAGGCTGGCAGTTCAAACCCACCAGCCACTCCTTGGAAGGAAGGTTGGGCAATCTACTTCCGTACTGATACTGCCTCAGAAACCCAAGGAGGGGTCGCTATGAGTCAGATCCGACTTGATGGCACATAACAACAACAACATACTCACATAATCTTTTCTTGCCTACATCTAGGTTTTTCATCTTCACTTGTAATAATGTGGATCCTCTATAATTATCATTCCTAAGGAGGTACAAATCTAGTACAAGGAGGTTGAGGATAGGTAAAAGACTTTGTCTTGACAACAACAGTGTTCTTTTAGAAGCAAGAGTTGGGCAGGATATCTGTCTGCCTGGGGGTTTGTAGTGGGATGGAGGAGGAGTCTTGAGTTTCCTTATCTCACTCAAAAGAACCTGAGGCTATCTATCTGTGCTGCTGTACTGCAAGATAACCTCAGGTACCTTGGAGCTATTGTGAGTTCAGTTCCAGACCACTGCACTACAGAGAATATCTCAGTAAAGGAAGTCACACAAAGTTTTTGGTTTCCCAAAACCCCAAAAAACAAACTCACTGCCTTGGGTCAATTCCAACTCATAGCGACCCACACTGGGTTTCCCAGGTGGTAAATCTTTACAGAAGTAGATTGCCCAGTCTTCCTTTTGTGGAGTGTCTAGTGGATTTGAACCACCAGCCTTCTGATTAGCAGTCAAATGCCTTAGGCACTACACCACCAGAGAGTTATACTTATACTATACTGCAGTCTATTAAGGTGCTCTGGTGGCACAGTACGTTAAGGCATTTGATTGCTAACCAAAAAGTTGGCAGTTCAAATCTACCAGATGGGGCAATCTACTTCCTTGAAGATTTACTGCCTTGGAAATCCAATGGGGGCGTGCTATGAGTCTGAATCCACTCAGTGAGTTTGGTATTTTGTAGTCTATTAAGTGTGGAATAACATTCTGAAAAAGTTTGAATTGTGAGAATTACCAAAATGTGACATAGGGACACAAAGTAAGCACCTGCTGTTGGAAAAATGGCACTGATAGGCTTACCTGATGCAGGATTGCCACAAACCTTCAATTTGTGAAAGACGTGATAAATGCAAAATGCAATAGAGTGAAGCACAATAAAACAAGTCATGCCTGTGCTCTAACCCTTGCACACATACCTTAGGCCACCACCTGATTCTGAATCTTCTTTTCCCATTTATTGTAGCTCCAGATTAAATCTATTTCATGACCCGATTTTATCTTTTTAAAGTTGTGATAGAAAGCACATCTGCCCGTGGCTCACATCAGCATGGCTGCTGACCTCAGAATCAGAGAATTTTTACCTCACACACATGACTTTTCTCTTGTTTACCAATTACCAGTGACCATGGAGTTAATCCCATGTGTGTCTTAATAGACTTATGCTCCGCAGGGTTTGCAGTGGCTGATTTTTCAGAAGCAGATCACCAGGCTTTTATTCTGTGGCATCTCCGCGTGGACTGAAGTCCCAACGTTTTGATTAATAGTGACAGCATTACAGTTTGAACTTCCCAAGGACTCCTTTTCTGTTGGTAGTGCCAGAGAAACTAAAACAAAAATAAGAAACTTCTCTCACAATTCAATAAGAACTTTAAAGGGCAGAAATACAAAGCAGATACAATAGGAGCCATTTCCCTAAAGATATAGTGCTTGTGGGGGTTAGAAGGGCCTTCTTTCTCCTGGGCCATTTATTCTCTAGGTAGGTTGTTTCTGAAATGTGCCTTTCATGCTCTTCTCTGTCTTCCTTTTAGATCTTCTTCCTTCTTTGCATAGCACCCTGGTGGCATAGTGCCTAATGCATTTGACTGTTAACCAGAAGACTGGAGGTTCATACCCAGCGGCTACTCCTCAGAAGGAAGACAGGGCAATCTAAGTCGTACAGATACCACCTCAGAAACCCAAAGAGGGGTTTGACTCTAAGATGGAATCAAATGGATTCCACGGCAGTGAGGTTTTTTTTTTTTTTTTTCTAGATTACCATAGTACATTCAAGAGGGCATGTAGTAAGTCATTATTCCTCCCTTTCTTTGTCTTCAATTCCCTTTGTTTTTTTCCTTCCCTTATCTTCTTCTGTCTTCTGCTTTCTCCAAATCCTGACCTTGCTCCTGATGAAGTGAAGATACAAGATAGGAGAAGCAGAAAGAATCAAAGTGGCCATAAATTCTTATTTCAAATTCTTTTCTTTCTCATTTCAGGTCTTGAAAGGAAAGATGACCAACTCCTCCCTCCTTCTCCCCACCCCCAAAATTCTCCAAAACCAGAAGAGGGAATGATCACCCACTGCTACTCCATGTTCTGTGTGTAAACTAGACCTTGCTACTTTTGCATGTTTTATCACTGTTTCTAGAGAAGCAGAGGCATGGTGATCCTATCTTGGGAAAACCAAACCACCACAGTGGAATTTGTGCTTCGAGGATTCTTTTCCATCCAACAGCTAAATATTTCCCTCTTTATGATGTTTTTAGTTTTTTACATCTTAACTGTCTCTGGAAATATACTCATTGTCTTGTTGGTTTTGCTCAACCATCACCTCCACACCCCCATGTACTTCTTCTTGGTGAACTTGTCCTTTCTGGAGATCTGGTATACCTCCAACATTGTGCCCAAGATGTTGCTGATTATTATAGCTGAACAGAAGACTATCTCTGTGGCTTGCTACCTGGCACAGTTTTATTTCTTTGGATCCCTGGCTGCAACAGAGTGCCTCTTGCTGGCTGTGATGTCCTATGATCGCTACCTGGCCATCTGCCGACTTCTACACTACCCTATCCTCATGACTGGTCCCCTCTGCATCAAGCTGGCTGCCAGTTCTTGGCTCTGCTGTTTCTTCCTCACAGCAATAACCATAGTCCTACTGTCTAGACTAACCTTCTGTGGACCCAATGAAATCGATCACTTCTTTTGTGACTTCACCGCTCTGGTCCATCTTTCTTGCAAAGACACCTCACTGACTGAAACAATTGCCTTTGCCACTTCTTCTGCAGTGACTCTGGTCCCATTTCTCCTTATCACAGCCTCTTACACTTGCATCCTGTCTGCTATCCTAAAAATCCCATCTGGCACAGGCCAGCAAAAGGCCTTCTCCACTTGTTCCTCCCACCTCACTGTGGTCACAGTATTCTATGGGACACTGATTGCCATGTACTTGGTGCCCTCAGCCAACTCTTCACAACTCTTGCGCAAAGGGTTTTCTCTACTATACACCATCTTGACACCCATGTTCAACCCAATCATTTACAGCCTGAGAAATAGAGATATCTATGATGCTCTGAAGAGGTGCTTGAGTAAGAAATCAGGTCTTCTCAAATGAGGCAAAAAGCAAAAGAGCTCTGCTTTTCCAAGGATTGCTGATCTAGACTGAATCATTTAAATTCTACATACAAAGGCAACTATTTAAATTAAAAAGCTACCTAAGCCAATTGACCAGATGCCTCTATGAGTATGGCTGTGGACAGTGCTGAGTTTTGGCAGCCTCAGATCAACTAGTGCCCCAGGATATGATCTAAGCATGTTAGACTCAGCTCTTCATCTCCAGTAGACTTGGCTTCTTATGTGAAAGATCACACCCAAAATGAACTGGTAAGGCTGGTCACTTATTCTTTCAAACTCCATTGAAAGTCTACTATGTTCAATGTACTATGCTTGATTTAAGTGGCAAGATGATAGATAAAAACAGATGAAGCTTCTGATCTCACTGAACTCAGTCTGTGGGGGAAGAAAAGTATTAATCACATAACTAAAATTGCATACATTAATCCAAAATTACAATTGTGATTCAAATTAATTTAATAAGATGTTAATGGTACATCAAGAATGTACAGCTTCATGAGAGCCATGACAAGAACAGACATATGCACACCCATGTTCATCACAGCACTATTTACAATAACCAAAAGATGGAAACAACCTAGGTGTCCATCAACTGAGAAATAGATAAACAAACTATGGTACATACACAAAATGGAATACTATGCAACCCTAAAGAATAACCTAGAATCTGCAAAACACTACATAACATGGATGAGCTTGGAGGACATTATGCTGAGTGAAATAAGTCAATCACAGAAAGACAAATATTATATCAGTCTGTTATTGCAAAAATCAAGGAAAGATCTATCTATGGAAGGACATTTTCTTTGTTGGTTAGGAGTAGGGGTAGGGGTAGGAGGGGAAGATAGGGAACACTATTAGATGGGTAGAGATAAGTATTGATTTGGTGAAGAGAAGGGCAATGTACCAAATGTGAGTGATCAACACGGTAGCATTGAAGAAGAGGAAGACATAGAGAAGTACATGGGAGGTACAGTCAACAAAGATGAACCCTTTTGCACATAGAGTACTGCATTGTCAGTGAAGGCAAACATGGGTATGTGGGTGGATAGATGGGTGGACAGGCTGAACAGGTATGTCTATGAAGTGGGGAGTGTACCCAAGACCATATATAGTGTTGGTAATGGTCCTATAAGTTTATTTGTATGATCTGAATTCCCAGGTGTATAGTAGAGCTGACAAGGGACAAGGTTGTAGTCACTTCTTGGTCACAGCCAGCTACCCAGAAGGAACAAGTAGTTGAACCTGTGGGCTCAGGACCATAGTCACAAGGGTTGTCAAGCTCAATTGGCATAACATACTACAGAAAACATTGTCCCACCTCCTATTTTGGCGAGTAGTGACTGGGGTCTTAAAAGCTTGCAAACAACCATCTAAATGCAATGATGAGCAAAGAAGAATGAAGAAAACCAAAAATGCATGGAAATAATTAGTGTGGGTGACTAGTACACCATACGATCTGCAGCCTATACGAGTCTGAGACCAGAAGAACTAGATGATGCCTGGCTACCACTGTTAACCACTTGGAGGGGGATCTATGTAGGAGATCCTGGATAGAGAGGGAGAACAATGTGTAACAAAACTCAAAATCATTTGAGAAAAAAAAAGGGGGGGGGACCAGGTTTGGTGGTCTGATAGAGCCTGGTGGGACCACTGAGACTATGGCCCCTAGCTGCCCTTCAGGTCTGGAATTGAACCCACACCTGTGGCTTCCAGCCAAACAAAAGACAGGCATATGAGTGGAACATTTACCGGATGTAGATACACTCCTTGGAGAGAACAATCATGGGAGAAAGAAGGGCTGCTTATGCACAGGGAGACAGCTCAGGGTGCAGGAGTGCATGGAAGGATGGACACAGGGAAGAGGTAACTATGGGGAGGAAGTGGGAGGTGAGCTGTTGCATTGTGGCAAATTGTAGTCAATGTCATGAGACAAAGTGTGTGTGAGCTGCTGTATGGAAAGTGAATTTGCTCTGTAAATTTTCACCCAAATCACACACACACACACACACACACACGAGTAGAGAGCAATAAAATAATAAAACAAAACAACAAAAAAGAATGTACATTTTCAGTCTCTGTCTTTAACAGACTTTTGAGAAATGAGGATTTGGGGAAATGAAGCTGGACACAGGATCCACAACAGTGTCTCCAGCACTGTGGTTATTTTACTGCCATAGTGGCAGCTCAGTTGGGAGCTTGGGGCATCTTTTTTATTGAGTGCTGCCTCTTCTTGCCAGGCCCTCTTCCAAGGTTCCTGCTCCAACTGGCTCCCCTTCCTGCTGGCACATGCTCACAGCAGTTAGAACTTAGGGTGTAGTAGGCATGTGCTTATTCTTTGCTCAGTGCAATTCTAAAACACTGAAGATCAGCATTACATACCCTGTTGCTAATGCCTCCTTGTCTGACTCCTACAAGTTATGAACCCCCTGCCCAAATGCTGAGGACAGGATTATCTGTGTTTAAACATTTCTCTTGAAAATTTATTCTCATTTTGAGTTAAGCAAACTGGGAGGCGGGGCAAGATGGCGGACTAGGCAGAAGGATTGCACAGACCCTCTTCAACAAAGAAAAGGGAAACCAATAAATACAGACACAGAA
>NW_006921597.1:17627524-17628360 GCF_000298275.1 Orycteropus afer afer | reverse complement strand
AAATACATAAATCAGACGTTAAAAGAGTTGAAAAGCCAAATAGATGACTCCACACTCATAGTGGGAGACTTGAGTTAAGCAAACTGATTGTATTCACCATACATGTAGATTACTCATGACTTCGTGTGGGAAACAGCACATACAGGACAGCACTGGGTATCTGAATACGTTCTAAGGCCTTGCTTTGTGATGAATGAATTGCTTACTTCTGCCTCCTGTTTTAAACTAGGAAAATATATGAGATAATCTTGGGGTACTCACAGTGAAAATAAAAGTTGTCAGCTTTCAATTATCCATGGTGACTCATCTGCAGCAAGTGTTAATATCAAAATAGCTTTTGGGGAACCTGGATAATTGTCTGGGAAAGCAGTCTTCAGTGCTACAAACAAGTTTTGAATTCATGCTCTTCCATTTTGTAGCAGGACGGCTTTGTGCAAGTTATCTAAACTCTCTGATCTTAGCCTTTCGCATCTGGAAAAGAGGAAATATATCTGTCTCATCCTGTGATTAGGTGAGAAAATATTCAGTGCATGGACTGTTGTTCTTGTTGTTATGTGCCATTGAGTAGGACCCGACTCATAACGACCCCTAGGAAAAGCTTAGTAAGTGGTAGATTCCACCTCACACACCAAATTCCACCCAAGACAATTATCTAGTTGTTGTTGTTGTTATATGCCATCAAGTTGGACCCGACTCATAGCGACCCTTCCTTTAGTTTCCGAGACAGTATCACTACAGAAGTAGATTGCCCAACCTTCCTTCTGAGGAGTGGCTGGTGGGTTTGAACTGCCAACCTTCTGGTTAGCAGTCAAGTGCCTTAGGCACTATGCTACCAG
>NW_006921597.1:17621569-17627424 GCF_000298275.1 Orycteropus afer afer | reverse complement strand
AGGAGTGGCTGGTGGGTTTGAACTGCCAACCTTCTGGTTAGCAGTCAAGTGCCTTAGGCACTATGCTACCAGAGCTCCCTATTATCTAGTAGTACATTTTTAATATTATAGAGTGATCGAAGCTCAGAATTTAAAAAGTTCATCTTATTTCACAGATGAGGGAAGTAATCACTAAGGGGACTAGGTGGACTTTCCCTGGGTAATAATGGAACAAAGACTAGAGCCCAGCACTTTTATATCTAAGTTCAATCCTCTCTCCTCAGTACCACATCACCTACCAACTCAGTGTTCTTCCTTGCCCAGTGACATGTAAGGAACTCCCCTTTTATACACCAGAATTGCCTATAGAACTGTTGTTTCATTACACTTGACGAGGAAATAATATCGTGTATTATAACATATGCCAGAGCTGTTTACTCCTACCCTTATCTGAAAGTACCATAGTGCACCCCTACAAGGTTGTAGCCTCATATCAGGCAACAAAGTCCCAGGATTTTTGTAGCCAGCACAACTACTGTCAGCTAGTAGTAACATTTCCCCATTATTTTTCCACAGAAAGCCTCAGAAAGATATTGACAGCCTCTCCCAATTTCCCACATGGGGAAGAGAGGGCATTGGGTATAGAACTGTCTTCCTATTTTCAATGAGACGTGACAATGAAACACAAAGTGAGAGACTCTCCTTCCATGGCAGTGTGGGTTGCAGGATGTGAGGAGCCACATCATTAGTCCCATAACTGAAAATAAACCTCCAAACTGGCAAGGAACTCAAGGGTCTAGTCAGCTGGACCAATGGTTTTCTATACTTAGCAAAGTACTTAAGAGGTCACCAAAGAGGGAAAGAGGATATGCCATCTCTGAGACTGAAATTTGTGGTCCCAGAGTAGTTCTGCTTTTATCTACCTCATTTATTGCTGTTCCATTTTAAACTTCATTTAAATAAAGACATCTGCTGCTATACATGCATAAAAAACCAAAAACCAAACTCACTACCGTTGAGTGGGATCTGACGCATAGTGACCCCTCCTTGGGTTTCTGAGGTGTTATCACTATGGAAATAGATTGCCCAGTCTTCCTTCTGATGAGTGGCTGGTGAGTTTGAACCACCAACCTTCTGGTTAACAGTCAAATGCCTTAGGCACTATGCCACCAGAGCTCCTATACATGCATACACACACTCAATTTTTTCCCTACGTCTTTCCTTTCATTATGATTGTCCTTAAGTCCCTGCTGAAAGATGTACAAAAACAAGGGGTCATGTCTGAACTAATTTATGCCCTACAGGTTAGGGACATTGGTGTTCCCTGGCTGAGGTGAGAACAAGAAGAGACTCTCTGAAGGGGGCCATAGCTTCTGTAGATGATTTTATACATCAGTTGCTAGCACTGAAATTTTTAAGCCTCCTGAATCTCTGTAATCAACTTTTACTGCACAAGTTGAGTCTCAAAGCCACACTTGATAATGACTTCTCAGGCTTAATCAAGGATGCTTGCCCCTGTGGACACTGGATGCTCCAAGGTAGCATAACCACATTTAGCATATTTGTTCCTTGAGGATCAAGAGTGAATTGGTCTGCAAAAAAGAGCTCTTATCATGCACTGACTTCATTGCCTTCATTGCCTTCCTTCTGAAGAGAAGAAAACAGAAAGCTATATGATGATCTCTATGTTCCTGATTCTTGTGGAAAGGCTGTGAATTTCATTGGGGATCAGTGGAGGGGTACAGAGATGTACAGTCAAGGCTGGAAAGGGAGATGGGAGGTCATGACCACTGCTGTCATCAGAGGGAGTAGTGTGTGTTTGCTGAGAAACCTGTCACTCCGTTCTCTCTGAGCTCAAGGCAGGAGGGCAAGAAAAGTCTGTTCCTTTTGGCTACAGCTGTGCCCTCCAAACTTGGTAGTTTCCCACTGATCCACACCCACTGGAGACCAAAGAAGATGAGAAGTTGATAAGAGAGAGTCCCAACTATCATGCGGAGATCAAGGGTCTACAATACAAGGAGACCATTCTTTGTGGATCTGATTGTCTCCCTATCACTCAGTGAGTCAAAGTTTGATATTTGCTTAATTTCTGCTAGCTGAGAGACCTGGGGCAAGTCTCTTAAATCCTTTAGGTCTTGGGCTCTAAATCTGAAAAATCAGAAAGATTGGTTAGTTGCTGAATAAGCTATATACTGAGAATAATAACTAACATTCATATTGTACTTTAAATTTTACAAAGTTTTTCCACATACAGTTTCACGTTTAGTCCTTGTTTGGTCCTCATAAAGTAGAAATTATCCCCATGGCACAGATGAAAACAGTAAGATTCAAAGATGCTGAATGACTTCCTCAAAGTATCTCTATGAATGCCTTCTGGTTTCAAATCCTCTCTTACTTCCATTACATCATTCCAGCTCTAAGACTTCATAATTCAGGACTTCTTTTCTGGGTGTATTGTTGGTACAGATACAACAATCAGCTACGATACTACCTTACCTTTGGGCTTAATCCAGTGTGACATAGATGGGCAACCTTGCATCCATGGAAACACTCTGCTGGCACCATCATCCCAAATGCCATACTGCCAAATCATTTGGCACTTTTTTACATAATGTCTGTGATATATAATGGCTATTGGATTTAGGATTTAGGAATGGTATAGAGTCTCTCAAACCAAAACCAAGCTCACTGGCATGGAGTCAATTCTGACTCAAAGCAACCCCTGTACAGTTTCCAAGGCTGTAAATCTTTACAGAAGTAGATTGCTTCATCTTCCTCCCATGGATCTGCTGGTGGGTTTGAACTTAGCAGCAAATGCCTTTCCCATTATGTCACAAGAGCTCCTTTTAGGCAATATATATACAATTTCTGAAACCCAGATTTTTAGTTCATTTTTCAATATGAATGATTAGTTTAAACACTTTTCTGTGATTTGGGTGAAGGTTTACAGAGCAAATAAATTTTCCATTCCACAATTTGTACATATTTTATTTCATGCCACTAATGCAATCCCTACAACATCACTCAGCCCACTTCCTCCCTGTGTTTCCCATTTCTATTCCTCCTTCTTTCCTATTCCTCCCTGCCTTCTGAATTTTAATATGATGATTTTTTGAAACTCCAGATAAATCTAGATAATATGAAGCTAAATGCTGTAATTTTAAGCATGTATACTTATTTCTAAGGTATAATTCATAATTGCAATTAAATTTTGTGAAGAATTTTTTTGAAGAATAATATTCTGTTTTAGTGCTTTCAAAATTGGAATTTTAGAGTCTATCAGCAAAATCTAATGGGTGACCAGTTAAAGTTGATCTTCCATTTGAAGCTTCCAATCTGGTAATTCTCATAAACTTCTATGCTGCAAACTCTAATATTCTTGGTCATTTGAGTAAGTTGCTGGAATAAGCTTGAGAATTCTATCTGTAGTCTTCTCATGTATTTAATGACTAAAACAGTAACATTCACCTCCTTAGAAGGCTAAAAAAATAAAAAATCTAAATGGAGACTCAATGGTCTCTCCATATATACAGGAGTCTTTTGTCCATTCACGATACATTTTGACAAGTGTTATTGCATGATAATGGAGCATCCATAACTTATATTTTCATGCTTTGTCTGTCCAAGTTCAAGTCACCTAAATTTCCAGGTTCCATTATCACACATGATGTCTTATCAATATACCATGCATTGAGAAGACCAAACAATGAGTTTGAGATTGTGCTAAATCCTTTTTCTAATTTATTTTTTTTCGAAGTCTCTGAGCATGGTTCTAGAGCACCCAACCACATGGTGTGTTCTGATCATTTGTTTTTCTTTTTGTTCTTTTTTCTTCCAAATGAACTATTTACAACTGACAGAAATAAATGCCTATTAACAACTGATAGTCAGAAATGAGTTGTTGTTGTTGTTATGTGCCATCAAGTCAGACCCAACTCATAGCGACCCCTCCTTGGGTTTCCAAGACAGTATCACTATAGAAGTAGATTGCCCAACCTTCCTTCTGAGGAGTGGCTGGTGGGTTTGAACCGCCAGCCTTCTGGTTAACCGTCAAGTGCCTTAGGCACTATGCTACCAGAGCTCCTAGAAATGAGTTAGTTCTCAGTAAATTTTGTAGATTGGATCTGAATGTGTATATAATTCTATATCCCCAGGCAATAGTCACCTCTGGTCATCAAACCCTTGGATCAAACCCTTCTTAGTGAAATGATGGAGTGAGGTAGATTAAATGAAAACTTTTCTCCATTAAAATGGTTGTCTATTTTGCTATGAACAACTCTTATCTTGAGACTTTTTTTCTGATATTCTTAAGATTCCTAAGTTTTCCTCTTTAATAACCACTCTTCCCTCCACAAATATTCACCACACTTCTCCTTTCCCAAGCCTCTGGCTCCCCTATCTTTCAGATCTCACACAAGCTGAAGCTACTCAAAATATTTACAGAGCACTTCTTAGTGCTAGTCACAGAGCTAGGCACCAAAACTACACATGAGCAAGATCAGCACAGATTAAACAGAGCCTACAGAGCTTTGAGTATAGTGGGGAAAAGAGACAATTATAAAGACAGTGAATGTTGGAGGTGCATGTTGGCAATGGGTTTCTTGGAGGAAACTGAGATGTGGAGGATGAATTAATTAGTGAGGTGTAGAGTAGAAGGGATATTCCATAGAGGTGGTGAGCAAGCAAGAAAGAGAGATTGCTTTGTTCAAACAATTCAAAGGAATCTGGTGTTCAGCATGGTGGGGCCAGTGGATAAAAATGGGAAAGAAGAGGCTGGCTGAGAGTGTTAACCTATTAAACCAAAAACCAAAACCAAACTCCCTGTCATTGAGTTGGATCCGATTCATAGCGACCCCTCCTTGGGTTTCCGAGGCAGTATCACTACGGAGGTAGATTACCCAACCTTCCTTCTGAGGAGTGGCTGGCGGGTTTGAACTGCCAGCCTTCTGGTTAGCAGTCAAATGCCATAGGCACTAGGCCACTAGAGCTCCCTAACCTAGTAAGGAATTGCTTAAATCCTCCTGAAAATAATTGAAGAATTTGAAACTGGGAGTGATATAATTAAATTTGTATTTTAGATGACTCTCCTCCAAGGGCAGAGTGAAGAAACTTTCAAATTGGTCTTCAAGGCTCTGAAATCTAGAAACCCAGGTGAGAGATATTAGTGTAATGGCTGTGGTCTTGGAAAGAGTCTGATTTGGAAAATATTTAGGCAAAGACATAATTTATATAACTTGGCCATTCATAGGAAGTCCTGGTGGTGCAGTGATTAAAGCACTTAGACATTAACCAAAAGGTCAGCAGTTCAAACCCACCAGCAGTTCCATGGAAGAAAGATGGGGCAGACTGCATCCATAAAGACTTACAGCCTTGGAAACTCTATGGGCAGTTCTACTCTGTCCTATAGGGTTGCTATGAGTTGGAATCAACTCTCAGCAGTGGGTTTTGATGTTTCATAATGTGTTGTGGTGTGGGAGAGAAAATAGCCTAAGGGATGGATGCCTGGGCAACTCAGAGAAGTCAGCATTTTCCCTGAGCTGGTGAAAGCCATCTTCAGTGTGAGGATGTCAAGTTCACTAAACTGAATTTTGGATACTGGATTTGAGGTCCCTGAGAAAGATCCAAGCACATATCTCAGTAGATGCATGTGGAACTCAAATGGGCTGTACCTAACGGTTTTTGGATCTTTGGCACAGAGTTTTTGAGGCCATTGAACAGGTTACATAACTGGGGAAATGTCAGGTAAAGGGTACTGATTCATCAGCCAAAGAGAGTTTATAACCACATTTCCCAGGGTGTGGTTACTCTGAAAAATTGTTACTTGAGAAATAATACCCCACCCCCACATTGTTGTTGTTGTTATATGCCATCGAGTC
>NW_006921597.1:17567432-17621424 GCF_000298275.1 Orycteropus afer afer | reverse complement strand
TTGAACCGCCAGCCTTCTGGTTAGCAATCAAGTGCCTTAGGCACTATGCTACCAGAGCTCCCCACCCCCACATACTATTATTCAAATTTACACACCAACCACCAAAGCCAAAGATGAGGAAGTTGAAGATTTTTATCAACTTCTGCAGTCTGAAATTTACTGACCATGTGATCAAGATGTGATAATTATCACTGATAATTGGAACACAAAAGTTGGAAACAAAGAAGAATCACCAGTATTTGGAAAATATGACCTTGCTGATATAAACGCTGAAGATCACATGATATAATTTTGCAAGACCAATGACTTATTCATTACAAATACCTTTTTTCAACAACACAAACTATGGCTATACATGTGGACTTCACCAGATGGAGTACACAGAAATCAGATTGACTGTGTCTGTGGCAAGAGGTGATGGAAAAGCTCAATATCTTCAGCCAAAACAAGGCAGCCAGGAGCTGACTGTGGAACAGACTATCAATTTCTCATATGCAAATTCAATTAAAAGAAGTCAATGAGACCCAAAATATGACCTTGGATATATTCGTCCTGAATTTAGAGACCATCTAAGGAATAGATTTGATGTACTGAACACCAATGACTGAAAACCAGAGCAATTGTGGGATGACATCAAGAACATCATCCATGAAGAAACTAAAAGGTCATTAAAAAGACAGGAAAGAAAAAAAAAATGGATATCAGAAAGAGACTCTGAGACTTGCCCTTGAATGGAGAGTAACTAAAGCAAATGGAAGAAATGACAAGATAAAAAAGCTGAACAGAAGATTTTAAAGGGCAGCTTGAGAAGACAGTCAATTATTATAATGAAATGTGCAAAGATCTGGAGCTAAAAAACTAAAAGGGAAGTACATACTCAGCATTTCTCAAACTGAAAGAACTGAAGAAAAAATTCAAGCCTCGAGTTGCAATATTGAAAGATTCTGTGGGCAAAATACTGAATGATGCAGGAAACATCAAGAGAAGATGGCAGAAATACACAGAGTCACTGTACCAAACAGATGTTGGTTGATGTTCATCTATTCCAGGAGGTGGCATATGATCAAGAACCAATGGTATTGAAGGAAGAAGTTGAAGCTGCACTGAAGGAATTGGCAAAGAATGAGGCTCCAGGAATTGACAGAATATCCATTGAGATGTTTCAACAAACAGATGCCCTGCTGAAGGCACTCACTCAGCTATGCCATGATATTTGGAAGACAACTACCTGGCCAACTGACTGGAAGAGATCTGTATTTGTACCCATTCCAAAGAAAGGTGATCCCACAGAATGTGAAAATTATTGAACAATGTTCTAGTCACATTGTGCTGCTCTAACAGAAGATACCACAAATGGGATGGCCTTAACAAACAGGAGTTTATTCTCTTACAGTTTGGAGGTTTTAAGTTCAAGTTCAAAATGCCAGGCTCTAGGGGCTGGGTAAAAGCCCCTCAACATTGGGGTCCAGCTCTGCCTCCTGCTTCTGGCCCACTGGAGGTAGAGGCGTTTCTTCACTCAGACAGCTGCTGGCTGCTAAGGCTGACAAGCCCAAGGTTGACAAGCAAAAAGGCACAGTCCTGATGTTACTAAAACACATGGCAGGCCATTAATTTAAGTCCATTTAAGTCCCAAGGTTGGCAGAGCATGGCAGACTGCTGAACAATGACACAGCTACATGCAGGGTCCAAGCGTGCTATAAGCTAGAGACCATTCCCAAATCTACTTCTTATATACGGGAAGCAGACCACATACCTAAAGCAGCTACTCAGCTGCTTGTGGTAGAGCCCACCATGGAATTGATTGCCAGTCTCATCATGGGGAATAACACCAGCTTCCCAGCCACTCAACTAGGCCCAGCCAAGTTGACACATAAACATAACCACCACAAACAATATCATAAATATCATCACATGCAAGTAAAATCTTACTGAAGATAATTCAAAAATGGTTGCAGCAGTATATTGACAGAGAACTTCCAGAAATGCAAGCTGGATTCAGAAGAGGATGTGGCGTGAAGGATATCATTGCTGATGTCAGATGGATCTTGGCTAAAAGCAAAGAATATCTACTTATTCTGTTTTACTTCTACTCCTGTTTTATTGATTATGGAAAAGCATTTGATTGTATGGATCCTAACAAATTATGGATAACATTGAGAAGAATGAGAATTCCAGAACACTTAATTGTACTCATGAGGAAACTGCACGTAGATCAGGAGGCTGTTGTTCCAACAGAAAAAGAAGATACTGTCTGGTTTCAAATCAGGAAGGGATTGTATTAGGGTTTTATTCTTTTACCATACTTATTTAATCTGTATCCTGAGCAAATAATCTGAGAAGCTGGACTATATGAGGAAGAACGTGACATCAGGATTGGAGGAAGGCTCATTAACAACCTGTGATACATAGATAATACTTTGCTTGCTGAAAGTGAGGATGACTTGAAGCACTTATTGATGAAGATTGAAGACTATAGTTTTCAGTATGGATTGTTGTTGTTGTTGTTATGTGCCATCGAGTTGGCCCCAACTCATAGCGACCCGTCCTTGGGTTTCCGAGGCAGTATCAGTATGGAAGTAGATTGTCCCATCTTCCTTCCGAGGAGTGGCCAGTATGGATTACACCTCAATATAAAGAAAACAAAAATCCACACAAGTGGACCAATAAGCAGCATCACAATAAATGGAGAAAAGACTGAAGTTGTCAAAGACTTCATATTACTTGGTTCTACTATCAACACCAATGGAAGCAGCAGTCAAGAGATCAGATAACATATTGCATTGGGCAAATCTGCTGCAAAAGACCTCTTTCAAGTGCTGAAAGTAAAGATGTCTCCTTGAAGACTAAGGTGTGCCTAACCCAAGCCATGGTATTTTAAATCACCTCATATGCATGTGAGAGCTGGATATTGGATAAGGAAGACCAAAGAAGAGTTGATGCTTTTGAGTTGTGGTGTTGGAGAAGAATGCTGAGAGTACCGTGGACTGCTGAAAGAATTAACAAATCTGTCCTGGAGGAAGTGCAACCAGAATGCTCCTTGGAAGTGAGAATGGCCAAACTTCATATGACCTACTTTGGTCATGTCATCAGAAGGGACAATTCCCTGGAGAAGGATATGATGATTTGTAAAGTGGGGGGTCAACGAAAAAGAGGAAGACTCTCAGCAAGATGGATTGGCACAGTGGCTGCAATGATGGGCTCAGGTACAGCAAGGATTTTGAGACTGGCGCAGGACTGGGCAGTGTTTTGTTCTGTTGTACATAAGGTCATTATGAATCAGAAACAACTAGATGGCACCTAAGAACAACCTTTTGCAAATTGTTCCATGGCAAATAAATTTGGGAAAATCTGCATGCCGTATCCTTCACTTGGAGAGTATTAAGGACTGACAGTTTTGCAATGAATCTTTTCATCTTTGTTTAACTCTGCTTTTCCCAACAAAAAATGAAATGGATTTAAAAACAGATAGGTAGGCTCCCATCTAGTGCAATACCCAGGTCAATAAGGAGACACCAGGCTTTGAGATGCTGAGAGTGGAATGTTTATGGCAAGCAAGGAGCTTGGAGACTGCATCTCAGATCAGGCTCCCCAAAGCTGGAGATTTCAGGGTTTAGATTATTTATAGGCTTTCATATTTCATTAACTATGCATTAGGACCATTAATATGGTGGGTAGGGTCCTGTGGGGGATGCAGAGTCTTGGCTGCTGAGGGGTGTGTTTTTCAGGTTCTGCTGTATATTGGTCAGATAAGGACATGGTCCAGACCAATCATACCTGGGCAAATGGGAGAGGCTGGGGTAGGAGAATGCGCTGGATAATTAGCAGGTTATGTAGTAGGAACTTGGTTGGTATTTCAGTCCTTGTGATCAGGTCACTTGGAGTGGAGCATTCTTACTTTGTTTCACTCTTTGTGGCCAAGCTACCTGGAGAAGGTCATTCTTACAGCTTAATGATTTTTCAGTTGACTGATTATGGTAACACCCCACAGAACCAATACTCACAGAGAAGAATGCTGGAATGTTGATTTAGAAACACGATGACCTGTACATTTTGAAAAATGTGTTGCCAATTTTGACCCTTCTTCATTTACTGGAAGGGAACCCTCATGGAATAGTGGTTAAAGCATTTGGCTGTTAGTCAAAAGGTTGGTGTTTGGAACACAGTAGCCACTCCATGGCAGAAAGATGAAGCAGCCTGCTTCCATAAAGATTTACAGCCTTGAAACCTTATGAGGCTGTTCTACTCTGTCCTAAAGGGTCGCTATGAGTCGGAACCAAATTGATGGTTGTGGGTTTGGTTTTTTTGGTTCTTCCACTGGAATTGAAAGGTTCCAGGGACCAGATTATAACCCCAGTGTATCACTTGCCACCTGTGAGATTTGGAACCAATTACTGATCCACAGTTTCTTCATTTGGTAAATGAAGCATTGTGACACTCTCCTGAGTGCTGGACTTATAAGAATGCATCTGAGAAAGCTAGCTCTCTCCTTTTTCCTTCATACCCTGAGACATTCAGACACTGGAGTAATCTCTGACTAGGGCTGGCCCATGAGAAAGAATGGTATCAACAATGATAACTTCTATTTATTAAGCCTTATGATGTGTCAGGTGGGGAGCTCTGGTAGCGTAGTGCCTAAAGCACTTGACTGCTAACCAAGTGGTGGTTCAAACCCACCAGCCACTCCTCGGAAGAAAGATGGGACAATCTACTTCCATAGTCATACTGCCTCAGAAAGGACCCCAAGGAGGGGTCGCTATGAGTTGGGTCCGACTCGATGGCACATAACAACAACAACATGATGTGTCAGGCATCATACCAAGTGCTTTATATGCATTTATCTTAATTGCTCTTTACATCAACCCTGAAGTAGGTAGTATTCTTTTTCTTTATCACACTGTAAATGAGGAAGCTAAATCTCAGAGATAAATAACTTTCCAAAATTCATGGTTGGTAAGTGAAGAGCTGAGAATGAAACTAGTCGTTTTTGACTCCAAAGCTGGTGATTCCACTCACTTCATTCACTTCCTCAGTTTCAACAGCCTGGCATGTGGCTTCCTGTGCTTTAGGAGTTCTTATCTCCTAGTTCCATGACCTTTGGTGGTATAGTGATTAAGGCATTTGGCTGCTAACCAAACATTAGTGGTTTGAACTCACCAGTGCTCCATGGAAGAAAGATGAGGTGGTCTACTTCCATAAAGATTTAGCCTTGGAAATGTAATGGGGGTTACTATGAGTTGGAATCAACTCAATGGCAATGGGTATGGTTTAGTCCTATTACCAAAGAAGCCCTAGTGGTGCAATAGTTAAGCACTCAGCTGCTAACCAAGTGACTGGCAGTTTGAACCCACCAGTTACTTACTCCACAGGAGAAAAGACCTTGTGATCTGCTCCTGTAAAGATTTCAGTCTAGAAAACATCATGGGGCAGTTCTACTCTGTCCTATAGAGTCACTACGAGCCCAAATCTACTTGAAGGCACACAACAACTGTCCTTTTACCAATTGTAACCTAATACCATCTCCCACAGACAGCACCCCAAATTCTGGGCCTTTTTCTGACTCTTGCCATTATCTACCCCTCCACTCCAATATACATCCCTGACATACCAAGTAAATGCTGCAACAACAACCACTGCTGTGGAGTCGGATCCGACTCATAGAGACCCCTCCTTGGGTTTCTGAGGCAGTATCACTAAGGAAGTAGATTGCCCAACCTTCCTTCCAAGGAGTGGCTGGTGGGTTTGAACTGCCGGCCTTCTGGTTAGCAGTCAAATGCCTTAGGCACTAAGCCACCAGAGCTCCTAGGTAAATGCTAAAGGATATGAATTCCAAACTGGAGACAGCAGACTTTTGTGAAAAGGAAGGGAAAACATTTGTGTATTGCTTTACTATTAACTAAGCAAAATCACACCCATTATATGAGTTGGCCATCCCCCAAACTACAAGGGAAGTTGTTAGATGCCATCACGTCAGTTCCAACTCACAGCAACCTTATGTATAACAGAACAAAACACTCCCTGGCCCGAGCCATCCTCACAATTTTTGCTGTTTGAGCCCATTGTTGTAGCCTCTGTGTCAACCTATCTCATTGACCCTGTTTTTCATTGACCCTCTACTTTATTAAGCATCACATCCTTCTCCAAGTCCATTCTGATAACATGTTCTAAGTACTTGAGATGAAGTCTCACTATCCTTGCTTCTAAGGAGCATTCTAGTTTACTTCTTTCAGGACAGATTTGTTCATTTTTCATGCAGTCCATGGTATATTTAATAGCCTTCACCAACACCATAATCCAAAGGTATTAATTCTTCTTCAGTCTTCCTTACTCATTGTCCATCTTTCACATGCATATGAGGCCATTGAAAAGACCATGGCTTGGGTCAGGCACATCTTACTCTTTAAAGTGATGCCTTTGCTCTTTAACATTTTAAAGAGGTCTTTTGCAGCAGATTTTCCCAATGCAATACACATCTGATTTCATGATTATTGCTACCAAAGGCACTGATTGTGGATCCAAGTAAAATGAAGTCCTGGACAACTTCAGTCATTTCACCTTTTATTTTGGTGTTGCTTTTTGGTCCAGTTGTGCAGATTTTTCTTTTCTATTTGTTGAAGTGTAATCCATAGTGATGGCTTTAGTCTTTGATCTTCATCAGTAAGTACTTTTCACTTTCAGTAAACAAAGTTGTGTCATTTGCATCTATTATTTTCCCCATTTTATTGACTATAGTCAATAATGGGAGTGTCAGTCACAGACAGACTTTGGACAACTTTGGATTTTAGACCCAACTTTGCCATTTCTTACTTGTGCAATCATGGGACAAATATTTAACTTCTTTGAGCCTGTTTTCTAGCGTGTAAATCAGGATTGTTATGGATTGAGTTGTTGTTAGGTTCTGTAGACTTTGACTCATAGCAACCCCAAGTGACAGAGAAGAACAGCTCCGTAGAATTTTCTAGGCTGTAATCTTTACAGGACCAGATCACCAGTCTTTCTCTTGGTCTTTCTCCTAAGAGCTGCTGGATGAGTTTGAACCACCAACCTTTTGATTAGCAGCTGAGAACTTAACAGTTACACCACCAGGGCTCCTTATGGATTTAATTGTGTTCCCCAAAAATATGTATTAACATTCTTTCCCCTGCACCTGTGGATAAGATCTTGTTTGGAAATAGGATTTTCTTTGTCATGTTAATGAGTCATACCAGAGTAGGGTGGATCCTACACATAATCACCTCTGAGTTATAAAAGACCAGAATAGACACAGAGACACACAGAGAGAGTAGACAGACGTCATGTGAGGAGTTGTCTAAAAGCAAAGGAATACCAAGGATTGCTGGCAGACACCAGAAACTAAGAGAGAGGCCCACAGAAACTGATACAGCTGAGACCCTGATTCAGACTTTTATGCTCCAGAACGGTGAGAAAATAAATTTCTATTCTTTATAGTCACCTACTTGTGGTATTTATGTTATGGCAGCACCAGAAAACTAAGAATTATAATAGTAATTATCTCATATGATTATTATAACATGTTATTATTAATAAACTGCAACTGAGAGGTTGACATTTGCTCAAGATCTCAAAATTAACAGAGAGAAAGCTAGAACTAAAATCTGGATTTTTGGACTCTAACTCTTGTGCTCTCTGTACTAACCAAATCGCTTCTATCAGTGCCTCTTGGGTCATTCTGTAGCCATTGACCTCACCAATGCCCTCTTAAAGGATAGTCTGGCTTCAGAAACATGTTGTTGTTGTTGTTAAGTGCTGTCAAGTGGGACCGACTCATAGCGACCCCTCCCATAGCAGTGTGAAAATGGTGACCCAATCAAACTGGAGACTAGAGACCTGCCCAAAGGCTGGTGAAAGGATTGTAGGGTGCAGAATGGTTTTAAAAAGACCTTTCCTAAATTTTAATCCTAATTTTCTTTTTTTTTTTTAAATTCTGATTCTTGAATCCATTCTGCCTGAATGGGAACTTCCAGCAGTGGGGCCAGGCATATTTACTCTTAAACCCATAATAGGTAATTATGAGGTGCCACCTTGATTGAGAAGCACTGTCCTTTTCTGGACAAAAATCATTGCCAAATGACCCTACCACTCACTACCAGTTGCCATTAAGTTGACTCTAGCTTATGGAGACCCCACGTGGGTCAGAGTAGGACAATTAGGATTTCAATGGCTGATTTTTTTTTTTTTTTCTCAGAAGATCCCCAGACCTTTCTTCTAAGGCACCTCTGAGTGGACTTATAAACCTCCAAATTTTTGGTTAGCAGTTGAATGCATTAACCATTTGTACTACCCAGGGACAACCCACTAGCACTCACAGATTAGTTTCTGAACCACTTTGGTTTTCGGACTCTCCTTTGTTTCACAGAAACTAGTTTATCTATTTGACTGAGTTGTGGGAAGAAAGTTGTAAAAAGCCACTAGAGGGAAGATTAAGTCTCTGAGGTTCAAGAGGGTGGACTCAGCCTCACTTCCTCTTCTCATCTGGGCTTCCTGTCGTCATCACAGCGCAATCATATTTATCCTACCCTTTACTTCTCCTTTTTCACAAATAGCCCTGGACATCCGTGTTAGCAGCCTTGTTGCAGCCATCACCAGGATAATCACCAAATTCTGCCTAAAGGACTTAAAGGTGGTACCTTCTAAAGGTAAGAATGATGGCATTTTAATGTAGTTTGGGAACGAAGCCCTGAGACATTTTATGTGGTGTAGAGTATCTTCTTGGGAGTCTCCATACCCCTCTATACCAGAAACCAAACCCTCTGCTCTCTCTTACAGAAGTAGGTTGCCCCTTCCTCCTCCAGCAGAGCAGCTGGTGAGTTTGAACCACTGACCTGGTTAGCAGGCAAATGCTACCCACTAAGCCACCAGAGCTCCTCTATAGGAACCATAAAATGTCCTTCAGATTCCGTTTCACAAATATTTAGTGTAGGAAATAAAATGATCAGTAAGATCCTTGTTGCCCTGTGCCGTTGAGTGGACTCCGACTCATAGCCACCCTGTAGGATAGAGTAGAACTACCCCATAGGATTTCCTAGTCTGAAATCTTTAGGGGAACAGCTGGCAAGATCTTTTCTCCTGCAGAGCTGTTGGTATGTTAGAACAACAGATTGCTCTTCGCCCGTCTGAGTTAACCATTACACCACCAGGGCTCCTTATAGCAAGAGCCTTAAAAAAAAAAAAAAAAAAAAAAAATCCTAAACCCACTGCCATTCAATCCCTATAGGGCAGCAAAGTCGAACTGCCCGATAGGGTTTCCAAGGAGCTCTGGTAGCATAGTGCCTAAGGCACTTGACTGCTAACTAGAAGGCTGGCGGTTCAAACCCACCAGCCACTCCTCGGAAGGAAGGTTGGGCAATTTACTTCCATAATGATACTGCCTCGGAAACCCAAGGAGGGGTCGCTATGAGTCGGGTCCAACTCAACGGCACACAACAACAACAACAACAACAAGAGGGTTTCCAAGGCTGTAAATCTCAGGGACCCAGAGCAGCAGTGGGTTCAAACCACCAACCTTTTGATTCACAGTCAGATGCTTTAACCACTGCACCACCAGAGTTCCTTAGTTCCAAAAGACTATCTGGACAGAAGACTTAATTACTAGGCTCCCATTATCTGATATCAGGGCATTCACGTGCTTAAATTGTTACACAACTTAAATTACTCTGTGTGGTGATTTTTGATGCCTGAGGCTTTTTATGGGAGCTCTGGTAGCATAGTGGCTAAGGCACTTGACTGCTAACCAGAAGGCTGGCTGCTCAAACCCACCAGCCACTCCTCGGAAGGAAGATGGGGCAATCTACTTTCGTAGTGATACTGCCTCAGAAACCCGAGGAGGGGTCACTATGAGTTGGGTCTGACTGGATGGCACATAACAAGGACAACAACAAAGAGGCTTTCTATTGGAATGAAACTGGGAAGATTTCCTATTAACTTTGGTCTTTAGAAGGTTCATCTTGTGATTTAAAAATGTAAGGAGAGAAAAACAACAGCCAGAGCCATTTAGAAAAGTCATGGGGCATTTGGGATGTGGGGCTTGCTCATTTGAAAAAAATTCAAAAGTAAACTTAGTGACTCTCACTGCAGTTCCTCAGAAACACTAAAAGGAAGGAGAACTCAAATCACAACACCCAGCTTAAGCCCAAGAACCCAGGACATGATCAGTAAATGTATTTTGAGAGGTGAAAGCTAGATATCTATAAGGAATATTATTTATTTATTTACCTTTTGCTTTTCATTGTGATTTGAGTGAAAGTTTACAGAGCAAATTGGTTTTCCATTCAACAGTTCATACACATTGATGACACTTCCCACAGTAGACTAGCACTCTTCCAACTTCCTTCTTGTGTTTCCTGTTTCCATTTGTCTATCCCTTTCTGCCTTTTGAGATTTATCCCTGGGCAAATGCCACCCTTTGGATCTCAAACGATTGATCTAAGGAATATGTACCTCCCTCATGTTATTGTTCACCTTATAGTCCTGTCTATTATTTCGGTGAAAGTTGAGCCATGGGGATGAGTTCAGTTCTAGGCTTGAAGGGTAACTAAGGGCCCCATTCTCTGGGGTTCCACCAAGTTTGGCAGGTTTTAAAGGGCAAGAAGAACATTGCTATCTTTAGAACTCCCCCAAATAAACATTATTGATGTCTAAAACATGAATATTAATAAACATACTATGATACACTTATGAAAGTCAACCACAAAACTTGATGTTACAATAATTTCCAATTTATGGGCTGTAACTAATGATGGAGCTTATTTGGACCCAGCAAAGAATTAGCAAGGCTTTATGCTTTGGTCCTAATTTTTTCTGTGACTATCATGATAGTTGCTGGGGGTTAGGTCACCACTGGAAACTCTGTATCAGAACTTCTTTTTTACAAAATGTGCAAGACTTTCATTTGATTATGCACTGGAAGGGATAGGAGAAATATCCCCTTGGGATCTACTCCCCCTAACTAAACGAGATGGGAATGGCTTTTCAACCAATTAATTTTATAATCAGGTGTTAAGTGCCTATGGAGGGCCAGGCACTATGCTTTGGAACATACTGGTGCTATAGGAGGTACAGGAGGAGTGGCAAGTTAGTAGAAGGCCTTCAGCAAATAGTCCTGCCCTTTAGGAACTCTGATGGAAGATGAGAGACCAGATATGGATGCAGGTGCTTGGAAGAGAGGTGAGTAAAGGCAGAATCTTAGCTGCTGGCTGAAAAAAGAAGTTTTTCTTTCTCAATCTTGAGCAGAATCTGCAGTTTTGAAATTGTGGTTGAACTGGAGCAGGGGCTGGGCTGAAACTTGATTTCCTGTGATATTTCCTGTGTGGGCCAAAGGAGAGTATTTAGCTTTTAAATGAAATGATTGATCACATTTGTACCCACAGAAAACGATTTAAAATCCATGCTTCCCCAGCTATCTGTGACCACCACCAAAGACCTCACCTTGGTTTAATGGAAGGAGACACAAACTGAAATGGACAAACCATATTGGTCTTTACTTTCTTATGACCTCATGTTGACCTATAACTGCTAGAGTTCCAGACCTCAAAGGCCTATTTCCCACTCCTATCCCACAACATATAAGATATTGTCAGGTGTGGTAAGCTGGAGACACAAACAAAAATGATGTAGTTATCAACCTCAAAACATTCTGAGTCTAGCGGGGAAGACAGACACAGCAATGCACAACTATAACACGACATGATCTTTTCTATAATGGAGGGAGTGTGTGCACAAAATTAAGAGGAATTTTGGAGTGTGCCAAAGGCTCTCTGGGAGAGGAGGTAACTACTACTGGGCTCACTTTCAAAGTATGAATTTGCTATGGGGACAAAGGGTAATGGCATTCCTGACCAAGGAGGCAGTGTATACACAGTCCAGATAATGTGGAGTCCCAGACATGTTAGAGATGAGAATAATCAAGTGGGACTAGAATGGAACAAGCTTGGTTCTGGGACCCCTGCTCCTAAAGGAGAACAATGGGATCAATATTCGAGGAGTTTCTGGATCTAATCCTGGACAAGACTAAGCTCTAGCTGTCCACATGGCTGAGTAGATGGAATGTGTACTGACGTGAGGGTGAAGAGGCAAATGTCTTAGCCTTACCCTAGGTTTTCCCCTAGACTAGAGTGAAGGGTGGAGCTTTTTGAGAGGGTACAGCCATTCTCTCTTTCTCAGTTTCCGTTCCAGGAAATTCTGTGTTGATGTAGTTACAGTGGTTTGGTTTGTGTTCCTAAATTAGTCAGCCCACAGCACTTGTACGGAGGGAGCACATACTCTGTTTAGATTACCCTGGGTCCTAAGCAATGGGCTTCTGCCCTCAGGAAGCTTCCAGGACCCAGCTGCCCCTTCAAGCACAGAGCACTGAAGGAAGAACCCAGAGAAGCCAGACAGCTGTGCAAAGTAGGCCTTGGTGTGGCTGCTGAGGCAGAGGAGAGGAGGATTACAACTGGAAGTTTGGGAAGACTGTCTGGAAGCAGGTTGGGGAAACAGGAAGATGTGTTCCTAAAGCCCACGGGTAAGCACTCAGAGTGGAGGCCATGGATCTCTGTATTAGTATCTAGAGGCAAGTCCTCTATTCATTTCCCATTTCCCATTGAGTTCCTACCCAAGCAGTAGCATTAGTACATCATAACTATGCCAAGAATTGTAAAAGATGCTATGAGGATACTTCTCTAAAATCATTATTTAGGAAAAAAAATGTTATTCATAACCCCAACATTCTCTGAGGAACAAAAGACCTTCATAGGCTCTGTATGGTGTTGTTGTTATTTGCCATCGAGTCAGACCCGACTCATAGTGACCCCTCCTTCGGTTTCCGAGGCAGTATCACTACGGAAGTAGATTGCCCAACCTTCCTTCCAAGGAGTGGCTGGTGGGTTTGAACCGCCAGCCTTCTGGTTAGCAGTCAAGTGCCTTAGGCACTATGCTACCAGAGCTCCTAGGCCCTGTGTAGGAAGAGATCAAAAACAAAAACCCATTGTCCTCAAATCGATTCTGACTCATGCCAACCCTATGTATAGGTCTCCATGCACAGGTCTTCAAGAACTGTTTTTTGTTTTGTTTTGTTTTTATACTTCAGTCTAACTGTATCAACTTCTGTTCTTGTTAGTTCCCAGTTCATGAATAGTAGAACTGTGCCTTAGGGGTTTTTTTGGCTGTAATTTTTATAGAAGCAGATTGCCAGGTCTTTCTTGCATGGTACCACGAGGTGGATTCAATCCACCAACTTTTAGGTTTGTAGTTGAGGACAAACCTTGTAGGAAGAAAAAACAAAACAAAACAAAACTCACTGCCATTGAGTCAGATGCAACTCACAGTGATCCCTCCTTGGGTTTCCCAGGTGCAATCACCTGGGAAGTAGATTGCCCAATCTTCCTTCCAAGGAGTGGCTGGTGGGTTTGAACCTCTAGCCTTCTGGTTAGCAGTCAAATGCTTTAGGCACTATGCCACCCTAAACCCATTGCCATGGAGTCAGTTGTAGGAAGGAATACCAAAGAGCTAGGAAGCCAATAATTACTTTGCAGAATACCATAGTTTTGTATGTTAATGATGATTGTCTCTGGGAGATGGAGTTTCAGATTATTTTATACTTTCTTCTTTATTTTATACTTTTCTTTATTGCTTGAATTTTTTACAAAAGGCCACACAAAACTTAAAAAAAATCCTCAAAAAATAAATAAATAAATAAAAAGAAACAAGCAAACAAAAGATTACTAAAGACCTTCAATTTCTTGGTATGCTTTATTCCTAAAAATCTAGCAGAAACTCAGAGTCCCTTTTAGGAATAGTCTGGAAGCTGTGAACTTGCTCTTTTAGTCAGTATTCACTGAACAAGACATTCAGGTAGTGAGTCACCTAGGAAATATGTCATTTAACCCTCAGAACCAATGGGGGGGAATAAAAAACACTGTCACTCATAGGGTTTCCAAGGCTGTAAATCTTTATAGAAGTAGATTTCCTCACCATCCTCCTGTGGAGCAGCTGGTGAATTTGAACTGCCAACCTTCTGGCTAATAGTCAAATGCCTTATCCACAGCACCACCAGAACTCCTCAGAACCAATAAGTAGGTATTAATATCCCCCATTTTAAAGATGAGTAAGTTTTGAGAGAGAGGTTAAGAAAGTTGCCCAAGGCCACAATGTCACTTCCAGAATTCGAAAACCAGACCTACCTGATTCCAAAACCAATGCTTATCAAATTGCATTCCATGGAACACCATTTTCTTTGAGCTATTAATAAGTAGTTTTCCATATAAGATTAGAACTTGTAGTTATATGACCAAAAACCTCTTGTCCTCTAATTGACTCCAACTCATGGCAACACCATGCATATCAGAATAGAACTGTGCTCCCTAGCTGTTCGGTGGCTAATTTTTTTGGAAGTAGATCTAGGCCTTTCTTCCAAGGTACTTCTGATAGACTTCAATCTCCATCTTTTCAGTTAGCAGCAATTGACGTTAATCATTAACTACCAAAGGGTCTACCCAAAGACCCTGTAGTTATATAATTCTAGTTTACTTTTTCATAGGGACCCACCATGAACATTCTATTTCTCAGAAGTCATTCATTTAAAAAAACAAAACAAATCTGTAGTTTATTACTTTTTATTTTCTTAATTTAATCTACTTGCTTTTAAAATCATTTGTCCATGTTGTTGTTATGTGCCATCAAGTCAGAACCAACTCATAATGAACGCTCCTTGGGTTTCCGAGGCAGTATCACTACAGAAGTAGATTGCCCAACCTTCCTTCCAAGGAGTGGCTGGTGGGTTTGAACCACCACCCTTCTGGTTAGCAGTCAAGTGTCTTAGGCACTTTGCCACCAGAGCTCCTAAAGCTGTGTAGCCATCGTTATCTGACATTGAGTCAGATCCGACCCATAGTGACCCGTCCTTGGGTTTCTGAGGCAGTATCACTATTGAAGTAGATTGCCCAACCTTCCTTCTGAGGAGTGGCTGGTGGGTTTGAACTGCCAGCCTTCCGGTTAGCAGTCAAGTGCCTTAGACTGTAGGCTACCAGAGCTCCTATTTGACCATGGAGTTCCCTATTCTTTTTTTTTTTTTTTTTTTGTCTTTTGAGAAGAACTTATTAACATCTCATAAACATAATCGTCTGTGTAATGCCAAGACTACCTGTTGTGGCTCCAAATTGGTCACTAAGATAAGGCTAAAATTCAAGAACTGATAGTTTTTTGACACTTCTGTCTAACTGTATCTAGTTCTGTTGTTGTTAGCTCCCAATTCTTGGAGACCTATGCACAACAGAACAAAATGCTGCCTGGTCCTGCCTCATGATTGGTTGCAGATTGGACCATTGTAATCCATAGGGTTTTCATTTGTGATTTTTCAGAAGTAAAGATCACCAGATCTTTCTTCTTAGACCACCTTAGTCTGGAAGTTCTACTGAACCTTATTCAGCATCATAGCAACATACAAGCCACCAATGTGGTGGCTACACATGAAATGCATTGGCTGAGAAGTAGATCTCCTGCCTGGAAGGTGAAACTTCTACCACTGAACTACCTTGTATCTACTTCTAGGCTTGATTAAATTCAAGGCTGGATTGGATGATGTTGCAAATTTAAGTCAAAGAAAACAGTAGAGATTGAACTAGAAATTCACAAGACAGTTTATTAGCCCATCTCTTTTTGTTAGAGGAAACTAAAGTTGAACTTCTACGTCAGGCTGTGGGAGGTGGCCACAGCTAACAATGGTTTGGTAAGGGATGTTTCCTAGAAGATGGCATGAGGGACTTTCTTCACAGAGCAATGAATCATAGGGCCAGTAGTCAGACTTTGAAAGAGATGTCTTTTGGACCATGGGGCTTGGAAAGTGGTAGTCTTGATAACTAGCCAGTGGCAGTGAGAGATTGAATATTTGGAGGGTAGAAGAGAAAACTGCCCTGCAAAAGGAACTGCCTCCTCAAGGAATTGAAGGTAAATGGAGCAGCATTCTTTCTAGGTTTATGAACATTGGGGCCATGATTGTATGTCACTGAAGTAATGACAGTGTTCACCAAATAGGAATATTTCTTCCTTTTTTGGGTGTGAGTCTGAGTAAATGGAAAGTCAAGGAAGGAGAAAAAGGTAGTTCTCCTCCCTGTCACGAAGGAAAGAAACTGGGGAAATTTTCCAGGGCTATTGATACCTGTTTGTTTGGTGTTCTGGACAATTAGGATACTCATCCTGAGGCAGGTGCCACAGGATCCCAGGATATTGGAACTGAGGTGACTCTACAAAGCATGTTACCCAATTCCCTTATGTTATAATGGATAAGTTCCTTGGAAGGAAGATTGGGCAAACTGCTTTTGTAGTGATGTTGTTGTTGTTATGTGCCTCCAACTCATAGTGACCTCATGCACAGCAGAACGAAACACTGCCCGGTCCCGTGCCAGCTCCATGATCCCCACTATACTTGACCCCATAGCCTCAGCCACTATGTCAATCCATCTCATTGAGGCTTTCCCCTCCCTCATCAACCTTTCACCATACCAAGCATGACAACCTTCTTCAGGGAATGGTCCCTTCTGACAACATGACCAAAGTAGGTGAGAGTAAGTCTGGTCATTCTAGCTTCCAAGGAGCATTCAGGCTGTACTTCCTCCAGGACAGATCTGTTAGTTCTTTTAGCAGTCCATGGTACTTTCAGCATTCTTCATCAGCACTACATCTCAAAACATCAATTCTTCTTCAGTATTCCTTATTCATTGTCCACCTCTCACATGTATATGAGGCAATTGAAAATATCATGGCTTGTGTCAGGTGCACCTTAGTCTTCAAGGAGACATCTCTGCTCCTCAGCACTTGAAAGAGGTCCCTTGCAACTGACTTGCCCAGTGCTATACGTCATCTGATATCCTGACTGCTGCTTCCACTGGTGTCGATTGTAGAACCAAGCAATGTGAACTCTTAGACAACTTCAATCTTGTCTCCATTTATCATGATGGTTCTTATAGGTCCAGTTGTGAGCATTTTTGTTTCCTTTATATTGACATGTAATCCATACTGCAGACTGTATTCTTCAATCTTCATCAGTAAGTGCTTCAAGTCATCCTTACTTTCAGCAAGCAAAGTTGTGTCATCAGTGTATAGCAGGTTGTTAATGATTCTTCCTCCAATCCTAATACCACATTCTTCTGCATATAGTCCAGCTGCTCAGATTATTTGCTCAGCATATAGATTGAATAAGTATGGTGAAAGGATACAACCCTGACACACTCCCTTCTTGATTTTAAACCATGCAGTTTGTTCCCTAGTTCTGTTCGAATGACAGCCTCCTGGTCTATGTACAGGTTCCTCATGAGTACAATTAAGTATTCTGGAATTCCTATTCTTCTCAATGTTATCCACAATTTGTTATGATCCACACAATCAAATGCTTTTGCATAGTCAATGAAACAGAAGTAAACATCTTTCTGGTATTCTTTGCTTTCAGCCAAGATCCATCTGATGTCAGCAATAATATCTCTTGTTCCACGTCCCCTTCTGAATCCAGCTTGCATTTCTGGAAGTTCTCTGCCAATATACTGCTGCAACCGTTTTTGAATTATCTTCAGTAAGATTTTACTTGAGTGCGATATTAATGATATTGTTTGATAATTTCCACATTTTGTGGGATCACCTTTCTTTGGAATGGGTACAAATACGGATCTCTTCCAGTCAGTTGGCCAGGTGGCTGTCTTCCAAATCTCTTGGCATAACTAAATGAGTGCCTCCAGTGGGGCATCCATTTGCTGAAACATCTCAGTGGGTATTCCATCAATTCCTGGAGTCTTTTTCTTTGCCAATTCCTTCAGTGCAGCTTTGATTCCTTCCTTCAATACCATTTGTTCTTGATCATATGCCACCTCCTGAAATGTATCAGACAGTGTTTCCCTGCTATTCATAAGGTTTTCCCTGGCCAATTCTTTGAGTATCTGATGGCCTCTTCCTTCTTCCTCATCTATCTCAGTCTGTAAGCTGCATTGAAACCTGTGCACCATGTGCAACCCTTCCAACACTCGAAACACCAGTGGCACAGCCTGAGACCTCATAGCAACACACAAGCCACAGTACTACGACAAACTGACAGACAAGTTTGTCTTGCTTAGCTGTGCAAAACCTCTCTGGCCTCCCCTTATCTGGATGCCTGGTTGCTTCTCTGCTCTGTTGTCACCTCTGGCTTCTCTTTCCCCCACTTTTCTGGTTGGTGGGGGTGGAGCCTCTGTCCCTTCCTTCCCTTACATGAATGCCTGGGTGCTGTTCTGCTCTGTCTTCACCTCTGGCTTCTCTTCCCCCCAACTTCCTGGCTGGTAGGGGTGGGACCTCTGTCCCTTCCTCCCCTTGCATGGATGCCTAGCTATTCCTCTACTCTGTTGTGCCTCTGGATTCTTTTTCCCCTGCTTTCCTGGTGGTGGAGGTGGGACCTGGGTCTCCCTTCCCCTTACCTGGATGCCTGGTTGCTGTTCTGCTCTGTCATCACCTCTGGCTTCTCTTTCCTCTGCTTTCCTGGCTCTTATTTATTGGTGGTAATGAGGTCTTTATGTCTCTGCTCACTTCCCTCTCCTTTTATCACTTAAAAGATAAAAAATTATGCAGGCCACACCTCAGAGAAACTCTTCTTACCTGAGATCAGGGTTGTGAACTCAGTAAGGGTGTTGCATTCTGTCTTAATACCCTTACAACTGATTGGCTGATCACATCATGGGGGATGATTACATCATTGCATAATTCTTGTACCACCGAGAATCATGGCCCAGCCAAGTTGACATATGTTTTGGGGGGGACACAAATAACTGGATGGCACACAACAACAACAGCATGTATCAGGTATTAGGTTAGGTCCTTCAGATTCAAAGATGAATAGAATAGTTCCTGCCCTCAAGGAGTTCACAGTCTAGTGAGGAAGGAGATAATTATAAACAAAGTGGGTAATACAATGATGGAGTTGCACAAGTGTTACCTGTACTCATTGGAGGGCTGGGGAGTTGAGCTTGAAGAATTAGGCACATGACAATCAGAGAAGCATTCCAAGAAAAATGATACATGAACTGAATCATCAGGATGATTAATAGCTAATCAGATATAGGGTCACAGGGAGAGAAAATGGTAATTCCAGCAAAGAGTCACATGAGCAAAGGTAAGGAAAGACATGAGACAAGTATTCAATGTTGCTTGCTAGATTTTAAAGTATGAGGCAGGGAGAATTGCATGAATTTGGAGAGATGGACAGGAATAAATTATGGAAGGGTTTTTTGCCATATGTATACACACATGAAATCATCACCACAATCAAGATAATGAACATACTCATCATTCCCAAAAGATTCTTTTTGTCTGGCCTTTTGTTATTAATTTCTCCTACCCTCCCTGCTTTCCAGGGCAACTCAGATGATCTGTTTCTTTTTGAGTGATTTTTGGGAATTTGTGTCTTTCAAGGAATTTATCCATTTCATCTAAGATGGCATAAACTAATTAATCATATTCATAATTCTTTTGATAGCTGTAGAATTTGTAGTGTTGTCACCTCTCTCATTCCTACTGTTTACATTTTTGTCTTCTCTATTTCTTTTTATTGATTATCTGAAAAGCTCATCAACTTTATTGATCTATGTAAAGAACCAGCTTTTGGTTTCATTTTCTTTATTATGTTTCTATTTTATCAATTTAGCTCCTAATTCTTTCTTTCATTCTTCTTATTTTGGGCTTAATTTGCTCTTTTCTTGTTTCTCAAGTTGGAAGCTGGCATCATTAATTTGAAAACATTCTTCATAATATTGGTATTTGGTGCTATAAAATTTCCCCTCAGTATTGGCTTTAATGGATACAAATTTTGGCATGTTGTTTTGATTTTTTTTTTTAAGTTTAAATTTCTTTCCAACTTTCTTTTTATTTATTCTTTGATTCACTGGTTATTTAGAAGTGTATATTTAGTTTCCATATTTTGGGGATTTTCTGGAGATCTTTCTGTCATTGGTTTATAATTTAAATTATTTTAAATTTATTAAAACTTGTTTTATGGCCCATAATGATCTCCCTTGGCAAATGTTGTATGTACTCTTGAAAAGAATGTGTATTCTGATACTGTTAGGGGGAACACTTTATAAAGATTTGTTTAAGTTGATTGATAGTGTTGTTCAAATCCACTGTATCTTTATTGCCTCTCTGTCTACTGATTTCATTAATTATTGAGAAATGAGTATTGGAGCCTTTAAATATAAATAATAATTTAGTTGGCTACTTCTCCTTTAAGTTCTATCAGTTTTTACTTCATGTAATTTGAAGTTTTGTTATTGTTATTGTTGTTAGGTGCCATCAAGTTGGCTCTGACCCCATGTACAACAGAATGAAACACTGCTTGGTCCTGAGCCAGCCTCACAATATTTGCTACACCTGAGCTCATCATTGCAGCCACTGTGTCACTCCATCTTGTTGAGGGCCTTCCCCTCTTTCGTTGATCCACCACTTTTCCAAGGATGATATCCTTCTCCAGGGAATGGTCCTTTGTGATAGCATGACCAAAGTGGGTCAAACGAAGTCTGGCCATTCTTGCTTCCAAGGAGCATTCTGGCTGTACTTCTTCCAAGACAGCTTTGTTAGTTCTTTTGCAGTCCATGGTACTTTTAGTATTCTTCACCAACACCACAACTCAAAAACATGAACTCTTCTTTGGTTTTCCTTGTTCATTGTCCAGCTCTCACATGCATATGAAGTGATAGAAAATACCATTGCTTGTATTAGGCACACCTTAGTCTTCAAAGAGACATCCTTGCTCTACAGCAAAGAGATCTTTTGCAGCAGATTTACCCAGTGCAATACATTGTCTGATGTCTTGACTGCTGCTTCCATTGGTGTTGATTGTGGAAACAAGTAATAGGAAATCTGTTACAGCTTCAATCTTTTCTCCATTTATCATACTACTGCTTATAGTATTATGGTAGCTTATAATACTGCTTTGTTATTAAGTGCAAAGAAATTTAAGATTTTTATGTACTCTAAATCAGTTAGTCCTTTTATCATTATGATATGACCTTCTTTATCCCTAGTAATATCTTTTATTTTCTCTGAAATGTCTTTTGTTTAGCTACTGATGAAGATTTAATCAAAGTACAGCAAGCCATAAACAATAGCCAACTTGTCTGTCGAGACTTATGTTGTTGTTGTTTGCCGTCAAGTCGGCCCCGACTCATAGCGACCCCTCCTTGGGTTTCTGAGGCAGTATCACTATGGAAGTAGGATTGCCCAACCTTCCTTCCGAGGAGTGGCTGGTGGGTTTGAACCGCCAGCCTTCTGGTGAGCAGTCAAGTGCCTTAGGCACTATGCTACCAGAGCTCCTACGAGACTTATAGACCCTTCAAATGATAAACAGAAGGCTCAAAGCACAGAACAGAGTATTCTAACCAGTCCAATGAATGGCAGACAATGGAGGGTGGATGTGCATATCAAAAATGAATAACAGAATCTCAAGTAGTGAGCTAAAAGATCTAGCTAATATCATTTATAACCCACATAATAAGCTCAAAATGAAACTAAAGGCAGCCTGTCATTGGCTGTCAACCACCATATGACAGATCCAAGACCCCTGAGCCAAAAGACCATAGTTTAGGGGGTTAAAAAAAAGAAAGTAGGAAGGAAGGAAGGAAAGAAGAAAGAAAAGGTTACCCAATTATAATTTTAGTCTTTTGTTTTCATTTTAACCAATCATAGCATTAAGTAATTTAGTCATAGGTACCTGGTCCAATGATTGGAAAAGGCATGTTAAAAGACCCTTACTCACAATGAATTAGCATTTGTTAAAACTGTATAAAAAACACCTATTAATTTTACTTCTTTGGATTCTGGCCTGTTTATAGCCATAGTAGGCACTCTGGTGACGTAGTGCCCAAAACATTTAACTGCTAACCAGAAGGCTGGAGGTTCAAACCCACCAGCCATTCCTTGGAAGGAAGGTTGGGCAATCGACTTCCATAGTGTTAAAAACCAAACCAAACTCACTGCCTTGGAATCAGACCCAACTCATAGCAATCCCTCCTTGGGTTTCTGAGGGGGTATCACTATGGAAGTAGATTGCCCAACCTTTTCTCCGAGGAGTGGCTGGTGGGTTTGAAACGCAAGCCTTCTAGTTAGCAGTCAAATGCCTTAGGCACTATGCTCCAGAGCCTTAGAAACCCAAGGAGGGCTTGCTATGAACTCCAAGGAGGTGCCTCACATTGCATATAGCCATAGTGCTTGTAGCCAGTTTTTACTTTCATTTTTTTTTTTTTCTGATAGTCACAATAGAAAAAATCTCCTTATTTCATTACAACATGACCCCAGCTTTTTTCTTCTTCTTCTTTCATTAGTATTAGCATGGTATATCTTTTCCAATCCTTTTACTAATTTAAATTTGTTTCCTTATATTCAGAGTACATTTTTGTAGGCAGCATAATTAGGTCTTGTTTTTTAAATCTATCTGTCCATCTCTACCTCATCCTTGGAATATTTAAATCATTTCATTTAATGGAATTAATGACATGGTTTGGTTTGAAGTATATTTGTTTTCTACTTTTCTTATTCTTTGTTTCTCTTTTCTTCTTTTTCTACTTTCTTTTCATTAATCCAGTATTTTTATGATTTCCATCTCCTTTGTTGACTTTATTTTATTTTAGTGGCTTCTTTATGGTTTATAATGTCCATCTTTAATCAGAGTCTACCTTCAAATGATATTATGCCACTTCATATTTAATATGAAAACTTTACAATACTATACGTCCATTTCTCCTCTTTGTGCCTTTATGCATTTTGTTATCTTATATTGTTATTAATCCCCACAACATTGTTATCATTTTTGTTTAAACAGCCTTGCATCTTTTAAAAAGGAACTCTGCTGATGCAGTGGCTAAAGCACTTGATTGCTAACTAAAAATTGGTAGTTCAAACCCACTAGCTACCCCACAAGAGAAAGATGAGGCAATCTGCTTCTGTAAAGATTTACACCCTTGAAATCCCTATACAGGCAGTTCTACTCTTTCCTGTAGGGTCACTATGAGTGAGAATCGACTTGATGGTAATCGGTATCTTTTAAAGGGACTTAAACAACAAGAAAAAGATCGTGTATTTATCTATGTAGCTTCAGTGTTCTTCATTCCTTTGTGTAGGTCAATATTTCCATCTAGTTTCATTTTCCTTATACCTGATGAATTGCCTTCAACATTTTGTTTTGTTTCGTTTTGGTGTGGATCTGCTGGTGAGGAATTCTTTCAGTTTCTATACAATTCCATTTTTTATTTGCTTTGAAATATTTTTTGCTAGGTATAAAAATTTTAGGTTGACAAGTTGTATTTTTTTTTTTTTTTTTTTATATCTTCCTTTGGTACTTTAAATGTGTTCTATTGCTATCTTTGCCTTGCGTGTTTTGCAATGTATACAGGCTGCTCTTATCCTCATATTTGTTCCCTGGTACTAAACATGTCTATTTTCCTCTGGCCGTTTTAAGATTGTCTTTTTATCATTGGCCTTTTGAGAAATTTGACTATAAATTGTGTTAGTGTAATTTTTCTTCGTGTTTTCTTATACTTGAGGTTCATTGAGATACTTGGATCTGTGGGTATATTATTTTCATCAAATTTGGAAATAATTTCAGCCATTATTTCTTCAAATATATATTTTTTCTCTCCACCTATCTTCTTTTGGGGATTCAAATTATATTAAGCCTCTTGAAATTGGTTCTCAAGTAACTGATGCTCTGTTCATAAAAAAAAAAAAAAATCTATCTGTATTTCTTTCTGGATACTCTATTTTGTTATCTTTAAGTTCACTAATCTTTTACATGTCTAATCTGCCATTAATTCAATCCAGTATATTTTCCAACTCACACACTGTAGCTTTCATGTTTAGAAATTGAATTTCAGTCTTTAATATTTTCCATCCCTCTGCTTAATTGTTTGAACATATAAATTCTGCTGTAATGCTGTTACCTGCTAATTGTAACATCTGATTGGTTTAAATTGATTTGTTTATCTCCACATTGTGAGTTGTGCTTTTATTCTTTTGTATGCCTGGTATTTTGAGTAAAGCCAGACATTGTGATTTTTACTTTGTTGGGTGCTGAATATTTTTTTATTCCTATAATTTGAGCTTTTTTTTTTTTTTGGTATACACTTAAGTTACTTGGAAAATGTTTGATCCTTTTGTGTCTTTCTTTGAAGACTTGGAAAGACCCTCTGTGTTCTCTACCCAATGTCTTGTGAATCTTGAGGGTTTCCACAGCAGTGGGTGGGAACAGACACTAGTTCTGGTTCTGTATGAGTGCCACTGTTTATATGATACCCAGTCTTGGATGATTTCTTCATGTACATGTATTGATCTGTATTCAGCTGAATCCCTGATGGGCAATCAAGTAAGGTGAATAGTGAGCCCCACAAAAAGTTCATATTATAATCCCTGGAACCTATGAATGTTATGTGATATGGAGAAATGGACTTTTCAGATGTGATTAAATTAATATCTTGAGACAGGGATATTATCCTGGTGGGCTCAAACTAATCTTATGAAGCCTTATAAGAAAGAGGTAAGAAGACAGACTGGTGAATAAAAGATGTGACAACAAAAGCAAGAGATTGGAGTGATTCATGGTAGGGGCCAAGGAATGCAGGTGACTGTCAGAAGCTGGCAAAGGCAAAGAAATTGATTTTCTTCTAAACTCCTTAAAAGGAATGCATCCCTGACAACACCTTGTTTAATGATTAGTTTGTATTTTTTCAAGTGACTAAATTTGCAGTAATTTGTTAAACCAGTAATAGAAAACTAATGCAGGCCCCGTCTGCAATTCTTTGGGGTTTGCTTTCTTTCTCTTCTCCATTACTCTGCCTTGTGAACACCAGCTGCCTCAGCCTCTTCAGAATCTCAGTTCTGTCCCACCAAATCAAGGAGTCTTTCAGAGTTCCCCTCTCAGCCCCATGGCCTGGAAATTATGTCAATGTAGGAAGCTGGAGAAATCATACATAACTTATTTCCCATCACTGTCTTTGAAGGAGTTCTGGTGGCACAGTGTTTAAAGTGTTGGGCTGCTAACCAAAAGGTTGGAAGTTTGAACTCACCAGCTACTCAATGGGAGAAAGACGAGTCCTTCTGCTTTCATAAAGATTTACAGTCTTCAAAGAGTTCTACTCTGTCCTATAGCATCTCTAGGCAAAGAATCTGAATCAACTCAGTGGCAGTGGGTTTAGTTTTGGTTTGGTCTTTTATTGTCTAATATGCTGTATCTTACAAGTCATTGTTTTCTGTCATTTGTCCATTTTTTGATTGTTTCTGGTGAGAGAGTGAATACAATTCCTATTAATCCATTTGACTCACTGCTGTTGAGTTGCATCTGACTCATAGTGACCCCTCCTTGGGTTTCAAAGGCATTATCACTATGGAAATAGATTGCCCAACCTTCCTTCCTAGAAGTGGCTGGTGGGTTTGGACTGCCAGCCTTCCGGTTTGCAGTCAAATGCCTTGGGCACTGGCCAGAAGCATATATCCCAAATATGTGATTTTATATGTTGTTGCTGTTAGGTGCCATTCAGTCAATTCTAACTCATAGCAACCACATGTATAGCAGAACAAAACACTGACTGGGCCCGTGCCACCCTCACAATCATTACTATATCTGAGCCCATTGTTACAGTCCCTGTGTCAGTCCACCTTGTTGAGAGTCTTCCTCTCTTTTGCTGACCCTCTACTTTACCAAGTATGATGTCCTTCTCTAGGGACTGGTCCCTCCTGATGATATGTCCAAAATATGTGAGTAGAAGTCTCACCATCCTCACTTCTAAGGAGCATTTTGGCTGTACTTCTTACAAGACAGATTTCTTCATTCTTCTGGCAGTCCATGATACATTTAATATTCTTTGATAACACCATCATTCAAAGGCATTGATTCTTCTTCATTCTTTCTTAATGATTGTCCAGCTTTTACATGCATATGAAGCAGTTGAAAATACCATGGCTTAGGTCAGGTGCACCTTAGTCTTCAAAATGACATCTTTGCTCTTTAACACTGTGCAGAGGTCTTTTGAAGCAGATTTGCCTAATGCAATATGTCATCTGATTTCTTAACTACTGCTTCCATGAGCATTGATTGTGGATTCAAGTAAAATGAAATCTTCGACAATGTTACTCTTTTCTTCATTTGTCATGATGTTGCTTATTGGTCCAGTTGTGTGGATTTTTATTTTCTTTATGTTGAAGTGTAATCCATGATGAAGGCTGTAGTCTTTGACCTTCATTAGTAAGTGCTTCAAGTCCTCTTCACTTTCAGCAAGCAAGGTTGTGTCATTTGCATAACGTGAGTTGTTAATGCGTCTTCCTCCAATTCTGATGCCATTCTTTTCCATATAGTCCAGCTTCCTGTAGTATTTTCTCAGCATACAGTTTCAATAAGTGTGGTGAAAGGTTATAACCCTGACACACACCTTTCCTGATTTTAAACCATTCAGTATCCCCTTGTTCTGTTCTAATGACTATCTCTTAGTCTATGCACAAGTTTTGCATGAGCACAATAAAGTATACTGGAATTCCCAGCCTTTGCAATGTTATCAATTTTTCATGATTCACACAGTTGAATGCTTTTGCATAGTCAAAAAAAAAAAAAAAAAAACCACACAGATAAACATCTTTCTCGTATTCTCTGCTTTCAGCCAAGATCCTTCTGATGTCAGCAATGATATTCTTCTTCCCACATTCTCTTCTGAGTCCAGGTTGAATTTCTTCTGGCTGTGTTTTCTTATACTTATTATATTTTCTTATAGCCGTATTTTTAAAAAGTAAAATGAAAAAGTTGAAATTTAGATCTTTTTTTTTTTTTGTACCCAGTCTTCAATATCTGGAACATGTATACACTTACAGCACATCCTAAGTTGTTGTTACAGAGTAGAATTGCTCCATAGGGTTTGGCTGGATGTAATCTTAATGAAAGCAGATTGCCAGGCCTATTTTTCTCTGACCATCAGCCTTTAGGTTAGTAGTCAAGCACAAACCATTTGCACCACCTAGTGGAGCTCTGGTAGCATAGTGCCTAAAGCACTTGACTGCTAACCAGAAGGCTGGCAGTTCAAACCCACCAGCCACTCCTCGGAAGGAAGGTTGGGCATTCCTACTTCCGTAGTGATACTGCCTCGGAAACCCAAGGAGGGGTCGCTATGAGTCGGGGCCGACTCAATGGCAAACAACAACAACAACAACAGTGACCTTTAAGTCAGACTGTTGTTGTTATGTGCTGTCAAGTCGGACCCGACTCATAGCGACCCCTCCTTGGGTTTCTGAAGCAGTTTCATTACAGAAGTAGATTGCCCCATCTTCCTTCTGAGGAGTGGCTGGTGGGTTTGAACTGCCAGCCTTCTGACTGCCTTAGGCACTATGCTACCAGAGCTCCCTAAGTCAGACTAGCCAGATGGATTTAAGTGCTCAGTAGCCACGGCACAGCTCTAGAGTACAGCAGAATCATCATTGTGTTTAGCTGCTCAAGGGGACTACACTCAATTGAATGTATCATCTTGAATGTCACCTCCTTCATGAGATAATCCTTGATGAGCTCTACTAAAAATCTTTGAACTTCTATGGCCTTTGGTGCTGTTCTTTGGGTGTTGACATATTTTACCTTTTATTACTTGATATAGCCTGTACAAAAAGGCTACAATAAGGACTGTCAAGAATTTGGAGAAGAGGAATGATAAATGGGACATCCTAAGAGTTAAAGTAATAATAATAAAAATTCTCGATAAAACGAGTAAGATTATCTATAGTGTCTTAGCTTATCAGATATTTAGTTAATGTGATATTGATAAAGGCCTGGAAAACACTCAAATTCTTTGTCCACTCCAGATAAACAGAGTGCTCCTTAAAACTAAATAATCTTGAGTTCCATTTATTGAATACTAACAATATATGGCAGGCTCTGTGGTAAAATCTAATCTTCACATCTACTCAATGAGCTACGGTATTATCCCCATTTTACATAAAAAGAAATTGTGGCTGTTGTTGTTGTTATGTCCATGGAGTCGACCCCGACTCATAGCGACCCCTCCTTGGGTTTCCGAGGCAGTATCACTACGGAAGTAGGATTGCCCAACCTTCCTTCCGAGGAGTGGCTGGTGGGTTTGAACCACCAGCCATCTGGTTAGCAGGCAAGTGTCTTAGCCACTATGCTACCAGAGCTCCCAAAATTGTGGCTAGAAATGTTAAATAGGTTACTAAATTTCACATAGCTGTTTAGTGACCTGTGAGCGTTGAATTCAAGTTTGACATCAAAGCCTGGATATTAAATCATTGCATATTTTTTTAACCCTTCAAGTGTATCTTAGTTCCTGGTGCTGCTGTAACAAAAACACCACAAGTAATTGTGGTACACAGAGAGACGTCATAGCTATTAAGCATCCCCACCCCCCTCTAGCCTCTGACAGCCACCAATCTGCTTGTTTCTACAGATTCACCTATTTGGGATATTGCACATAAATGTAATGCCTTAGTTTCCTAGTTCCACTGTAATAAAAATACCACAAGTGGGTGACTTTAAAGGACAGGAATTTATTATCTCAAAGTTTTGGAAGGTAGAAGTGCAAATCAAGGAGTTGGCTCTTGGGGAAGGTCTTTCTTTATTGGTAGCCCTGCATGTTCTTTAGCATTTGTTGACTCATAGAGGATTCTTCCAATGGTCTCTTCCCCCTATGTGTGTGCGTCTCTCTTTCCTTATCTATTTTCCCTTTTTGTAAGACCCACTTCGAAGATACCTCATTAACATTAAGAAAAAAAATCCTATCTCCAAGCAAAGTCACATGCACAGATACAGGGATTAGGATTTCAACGTATGTTTTGACCATCTGGTCTTTTTAGTAGGGAACTCTCTAGTGAATCAAGTAGCTCATCAAGTTTATCCATACTCTAGAGATCATCTAATTCCTGGGTACCTTAACACTGCAAAGAGAGTACTATAGATTGTACAACAAATCCATGTACAGCAAAAGGCACAGTTCAAATAAACACATAAATACACACACACACACACAAACTCAGTAAGTTGACATTTTGCTTTATATATCAGTCTCATGTGCAGTTTTTAAATATGTAACTCCACCAAACCTCATTACCTATGAAAGTTGAAAACTGTGTATCTAGATCTCTAGAATTGAGGACCAGACACTGGGTATTGATGTCCTCACAAATAAAATGATACGGTATTTCTAAAAAATAATAATTATACACACGTACACACACACAAATCAGTTGGATTTTTGTTGGTCTGCTTTTATCTCAGCTGTGAGATTGTCAGCTTTAGGACAATGGCAGTTAATTAGACATGGTTGTATCTACCACAGCATGTAGAACAGAAAATGCCATGAACATTTTCTTCAGCAATAGAATGAATGATGCATAGCTATGTTCCACTTATTTTCATTTAAACAAGAGAGAGGTCAGACCAGACATAGTAAGTATAAGCATCTTAAAGTATTGGAGGGACTGGCTGATCAGGCCATAGGTTTTTCCACAACCTATTGGCCAGCCTACCTCTGACCTTAAAAGCTACTTTTCTAAATATGTACCCAGGCATTAGTCACTGATGCTGCACATGGACCCGAAAGTGCTTGCTGTCCTTGGTGTATGCCACTGTGACTCTTCCTTGTCTTTTATGCTGCTTTATTCAATGTTAAGCATCTTTGATTTGCAAAAGAGTGTCCAGAATAAACAAATTGATAGCTCAACTCAGACTGTGAGAGAAGGGAGTTGGGGAAAACTTTCTAGAACATAGCCACAGCTTAAACCTAAGGTGATGTTGACAATACTTGAACCTTGAACATTTATGTCCTCTGATGTCCCATGTTACCTTGTAGTTACATTACTGATTTTCTCTCTTCCTTCTAATCTTCAGGACAAGAATATCCAGCATGGGCATAAGTAGCTTGAAATTGCTGAAGTATATCCTGTTTTTCTTCAACTTGTTCTTTTGGGTAAGTGTGTCTCTTCTGAGCATGGCTGAGCTCACAGTTCCCCACTTAAGCACTACTGCTGTCTACTGAATAGCCTGATGGTGAAGTATAATCTATATCTGGGCCATGTGGGGCATACTTCGATTAAGAGAAAAGAAATAATAATTTCTTCCTCCCCCCCTGTCTTGCCACAGTATAACCCTGCAAATTTTAAAGATACCAGTGTGCCATTCCTCTCTTAGGGATTTTGGCTACCAGTAGCTATGGTAAGGAACCTGAGACTGCACAATCCTTATATCTGGACACAACTTTTTGGGTGTGTGTGGAACACTTGGAAAAATGGCTAAATGAAATGATAGTCATTCTTCCTAAGGCAGTTTTATGGTGTCAGATACAGGATGGCTTGGTACTCATTTGTATGTTAGAAGATTCTTAAAAGTTTGGGTTCTCTAGCAGACTGCCTCGTAAGATGATCTTCCTCAAGCAGTGGGGCCCCTCTATATGGTCACAGATTCCAAAGGGAAAGTCATGTGAGTCCTGGAGGGAACCAGGAATAGGAGATCTGAAGCATAAGTTAGACCTGCTATATGGTGAAGTACCATGTAGCTCAACAGTAAAATTTTCCTGGTATTTGGAAATGAGTAGGATAAAGTATGAGTTTCCACAGGAGGAAACTGGGATTGCCTCACTTTCAGGAGCATGGAGAAGCTGGTAAGTAGTTTGTTCATGAAAGTCTTGATAGAGTTAATGGAAAAAGGTGATTCTGATCTAAAGCAAGTGAAAATATAAGGAAATATTCAAGAACCGGAACCATATTTTTCCTCAGAATGTTGTGGGATTCTTTCTTTTAGCTCTGTGGCTGCTGCATTTTGGGATTTGGGATCTACCTCCTGATTCACAACAAATTTGGGGTGCTCTTCCACAACCTCCCTTTCCTCACATTGGGCAATGTGCTCGTCATCGTGGGATCCATTATAGTGGTGGTTGCCTTCATGGGTTGCATGGGCTCCATCAAGGAGAATAAGTGCCTGCTTATGTCGGTGAGTCCCTAGCAGCAGATGTGATGTCCTAAGTGGGGAGAGGTGATGCCTTAGGTCCCCGTGTTGTGAGCATGTCTCTCCTTTGCCACAGTTCTTTGTCCTGCTGCTGATTATCCTCCTTACTGAGGTGACCTTGGCCATCCTGCTCTTTATGTATGAAAAGAAGGTATGTTATAAAGAAAACAACTCATTGTGTCATTGCTGAAATTGGGGAGTGTGTGGTGGAGAAGAATTTGGTGTAGAATCAACGCTATAGTAGAAGAGGAAGTCTGGAAGAAAGAGAGATTAATTGTAATTGGGGAGAGAAAAAAACTCATGAAAGAGAATTTATTTGAGTGATACCTTGCAGGATGAATGGGAAGAATAGTAAAAGCCAGTTTATCTCCTATAACTAGTTTTCTCACTGCTTGACCATAGGGAATGTCTGTTTCGGTGCCTAAGGGGAGCCCATGTTTTGATAGCTCCATTTTCTCCAGTGTAAACCAGAGTTCTGAAGAGGCCAGAATCATACTTCCATGCCATCTCACCTTTAGCTCATCTTCCTATATACATTCTCACTCCCTTCACTTTCTTAGCACTGAGGAGAAAATTTGGAGAGGAGGGAAGAATTGAACCAGTAGAATATACTAAACTTAACTTTTGAGTCCTACAAATTACTTATTCCTTGAACTCACTTTTTACAATGTCTCCACTGCTGGAATGCACCTACTCAGCTGAGTGACTATGTGTCTGAGGGCCTGAGTGACAGCATACTGCGCTACAACTCGGATAACAGCACCAAGGCAGCATGGGACTCCATCCAGTCATTTGTGAGTACAGAGCTTAGCTTTCCTTTCCTGGAAGTTTCAGAATCTAAGATCCACAGCGCTGAGGCCCAGAATAATGCTATGGCATCACAAACAAACAGGAATCAATCTGACTGATACCAAGTTCTCCATATTCTCTCTTTCATCCTTCATCAACTGAGATAGGTGCATTGTTAAAGCCTTATTGTTGTTGTTGTTATGTGCCATCGAGTCATACCTGACTCATAGCGACCCCTCCTTGGGTTTCCTAAGCAGTATCACTACGGAAGTAGGATTGCCCAAACTTCCTTCCGGGGAGTGGCTGGTGGGTTTGAACTGCCAGCCGTCTGGTTAGCAGGCAAGTGTCTTAGCCACTATGCTACCAGAGCTCCCTGTTAAAGCCTTGCTAGGATGTAAAGAAGACTTAAACATGTAACACTGGATTAATTTATATACTTTCCGATTTTACTGTAAAAATCATATCATATAAGAAATCTCTATTGAATTCCTGAGTAGCCCCAACCAGACTTGTACTTGCATTACATTTCTTATGGCCCTTCCCCACCCACAAACATGCATGTAGAACCCTGCATTCCTGCCTTGGTGGTGAATGGTGATGGGGGATAAAGATGGAATTAGTAGAGCCAGCCTGGTACCAGCACAGTCTGTGTCACAAACACTACTGCTCTGATCACATGGAGCTATAGTCATGGCTTCGGCATGCCTGCTTAGTGCAGAGTAGGAGAAATAGCCCAGGAATTAGAGCTCAGAAGCCAGCAGAGGTAAACTTCGGGCAAGTCACTTAATCTCCATGGATCCCCAATTTTTTTTTCCTCAATGCTATATATAAAGCATTTTATTTTAGGATTTTTAGGCATATACAAAAATAAAGAGAAGAGTAGCAAACTGGATCTCCACATCCATATCACTTAGCTTCAACATTTACAGTGGCACAGTGGTTAAGCACTGGCTGCTAACCAAAAGGTTGGCAATTCAAACCCACCATCCACTCCATGGGACAAAGATGTGACAGTCTGCTTCCATAAAGATTATAGCCTTGAAAACTTGTGGGGCAGTTCTATTTTGTTGTATAGGATGTCACGAGTCAGGACTGACTTAACAGCAGTAAAAAATTTACAATAATTCCTTAACATCAACTCATAAATTGTCCATAATCAAATTTCCTTCATTTTCTGAAAAACATTTTTAACTGGTTTGTTCCAATCAAAATCCAAACAATGTTCACATGTTATGTTTGGATAATATGTCTTTTAAATCTCTTTAAGTCTATAATAATTGTCTTCTCTACTCATGCTATTCATTTGTGGAAAGAAATTTGTCCTGTAGAATTTCCTACTTCCTGCATCTGGCTAGTTGCTTCCTTAAGGAATTGTGGTGTTGTGGAGACTTATCTCCCATAAACCCTTAAATCTAGAGGAATGATGAATGCTCAGTTTTTGGCCAAGAACCTTCATAGATGGTACTTCCTATTGCATCAAGCAGGCACATAATATCTGACTGGCCTACTTTCAATGATTTTAAGATCGATTATAGAATTCAGGTATGGTCAGCTTGATCTCGCCATTACAAGGTCCACTAGGTGCCTCTTTCCTAATATGTAAAATGTGAATAAATAAAGCATGCCCTTTCTACTTCACAGCATTCTTAGATGTGAGTGAAATGGTATAAATGAATGTGAAAGGACTTTGTTCCAAGAAGCCTGTAGTAATCAAGGCAATTCTGGATTCTCTGATATAGAGTCAGATTTGAAGGGATCATCTTTCCACCCCCCACCCTCCATGGCCCACAGTTTATTTTCTGTTAACTTTCTAAACATCATTTTTTTTTCGGGTTTGGATTTTAGCTGCAATGTTGTGGTGTAAATGGCACAAGTGATTGGACCAGTGAACCACCAAAATCTTGCCCCTCAGACCCACAAGTTAAGGTAATGTTTTTGGCATCATTCCTGTTGATTTCTTTGACTGAACTTTTAATTATCGGAGAAACTTCAATTGTGTAAGTTCTAGTCCTCCCAAACAGAAGCAGAGAACTTTGAATAAAAAAAAAAAAACTAGGGAGACAACCCCATGTAGCCAAACAAATCAGACAAAAAGAAGAACAAGCTCATTTAGACTAGAGAGACATGAAGAATTTTGTCATATTGAAATACTACATTACAGGGAGGAAGTTTGTGTAAAAGTTGCAGAGAGTAATATCTAGATTTTTCTTGAGCAAAAAGTAGGTTATGGTTGAACGTGAAATTTGTAGTGTTGAGGTAGAACAGCTTCTCCTTCTACTTGCTTCTCTGCTCTCTTTCCTTGGAGATAGAACAGTCTAGCCCCTTAGTAAAATGTATCATAACTTCAAAGTGGAGAAGTAAGGAGATGGGAGACAGAGTTGGTGGAACTTCTGAAACAAACTGCTCACTTAATTTGGACCTCCACAGTAGGCTCAGAGGAGACGCCAAAATCGTTGTCCCACTAGACCAAGTCCCTAGAGTCCTCTTCTCAGCCTATGTTACCCTTTTCCTGGGGTAATGTAGAAGTCCCCAGAATTTTTCACATCTGTGCAAGAAGACTAAAACACCCATCGACCAGACCTGGAGCTTCGTAGGGCTATCACAGGCTTGCTGGCTATTGAAGCAGAAGCTGAAATGCTAGTCAATTTTAGGATTGCATAGCCTATAATTCCCATTTGTTAATCCCAAATCATCAATGTGTATTCAAAGAACAAAAGATCATCTGCTGCCAGCATGCTTCTTGGGGGTTAATTTAACTCAGTGGGTAACAAGCTAGGACATTTACATTATTTTACCACTGTAATGATAACAACACCAGGAAATCCTCTAGTTTAATATTCTCTACATCATTCCTCAGTTTCTCTATCCATACAAAGAAAATAAACATACAATAATTGGCCTAAATTTCTTGACATTGTGTAAGGCAAAATAAAATGTATCTTTCCAAATAAACCTACTGATAAGATTGAATAAGACAGTATTATCATTTTTTTTTTCTAGGGTTGCTATGTGAAAGCAAAAACGTGGTTTCACTCCAATTTCCTGTATATTGGAATAATCACTATCTGTGTATGTGTGATCCAGGTAAGCACTTAGCCATAGGAGTATTGTGAAGATTAAATGAATTAATCCATATAAATTTTTAGAACAGTACCAGATATGTAGTATGTGCTAAATAATTGTTGACTCCTTTTACTAGTATATGAGCTCCCCACAGTCAATTAGCAAATGATATTATTACCACTTTGATTTATGGCATATAGAAACAATATCACAAGAAGATATATCCTGTCAATATATGTTAATTCATCACAGTCGAACTAAAAGCCCCCAAGCAGAGCCCCACTTTGGCCTTACTCAGCTGGTCTGAAAAAGAGCCTATGATGAATTAAACATTTCACTAGAAAAAAGTGGCCCCGTATGCTAGGTAGGAATTGATCATGAAAATTATAATCAATCTGCTTAGTTCGGCAAGTTTGAGTCAATTGGGGGCAATTTTAGGTCCTTTCTTATTGTGTGATATTGTGCTTTTTCTCCACCCATGTATATTACAGATTAGCTAAGATTTAATCAGGAAACTTGCAGAGAAACCATTTTTCTCTGCTTGGAAACCAAGGAGACATAGGGGATGTGTAGTGACGAATCACTGCACAATGTGTTCAATAAACAAAACAAAACAAAAGTTGACTATACCAACAGCAAGACTTCTCTGCCTTGAAGAAACAAACAATGTCCCAATGCTCTATACTCTACTGTCTTGTCATCATTACTCTTAGTCTGTCCTCAAGCACTGGGACAGACTCCTGAGAGGAAATTATAAGTAATGGAGGGAAGGGTGGTCTTAGCATGATGGAAGTTTCTTCTTCCCTAGAGCTAATCCCAGGGGATGTGGGAGAAATGGCTCCTACTATGAAGACCTCACATTTTCACAACTCTTTTCTCAGGTGCTGGGGATGTCCTTTGCACTCACCCTGAACTGCCAGATTGATAAGACCAGTCAGGTCCTAGGGCTGTGACCTGCAACTACCCTGTATTGGAGAGACTTATTTTATCTCTGGAAATCCAAAACCACTTATAGCATGAAGCCCTAAATGATAACCTCCTGGGCTGGCACTTTTGTCTTCCTCCCATCTCTTCCTTGGTTTGGTCCCTGTCTCATACAACCAGAGTTGAGGGTATTGGTCAGGCATTTCCCATCTCAGGCAGCAAACCAATCATACTCATGACAGCAGCCCCCATGCTGCTCAAGGTAGTGACACTAATACCAGAGGGTTTTTCAGACACAAGAGGCCAAGATAGTCTGTGGCACTAACAGCTCAAGATCAAAAGGTAGGTCCAGAATTTGAATTTTGGTATCTTCCCATTGTCAGTCTCAAGTTTCTAAATCATGTTCAATTCACTCAACAAAGTCAATCAAGAGTCAGGCTAAAAGGAGTTCTGGGGCCAGACTCACTGGATCATTGTCACAACCCTGTTTCCTTTTGACTGGGGGTCTTGGGTAGAAGAATGACAGAGAAATTTTTTCGCAAAGGGTGAGATTTCGTTTCAATTTCCTTATTAAAGGGTCTTGCTGATTTATTCTAAGTCTTTCCAGAACAAACTATCCAATGATTCACATCCTGACTTTAGCTAGTTTCTTAGCTTTCAATCTATATAGTTATGGAGGAACTCAGAAGTACCTGTGCCTCTGATAAATTAGCTGATAATCCCATTCAGAAGAATTCCAGGGTTATTACTTTATCAGATAAGGTTTTGTAAATGTACTATTTTAACTTCTCAATAAATGAAATATCTAATGATCTCAACCATAATATTCTCATTCTTATATCTCAAACCTACCCTCCATGACTCAGACTGATATCCCAGCCTTAAAAGTAACCTTAATTTGTGCCAGCCAAGCCAGATGTATTAGTTGCTTATTGCTGCATAACAAATTATTCCAAAACTTAGTGGCTGAAAGCAACAGCCATTTATTATCTCATATTTTTGACAGGTCAGGAATCTGGGAGCAGCCCAGCTAGGTTACTCTGTTTCACTATCTCTCACAAGGCTGTAATCAGGATGACAGCCAAGTCTGCAGTTATCTCAAGGCTCAATTGGAAGAGGATCTGCTTCAAGCTATCTCACATGGCTGTTAGCAGGCCTCAGTTCTTGGCTATATGAGTTTTCCACACAGCTTCTTTATGACATAACAGCTAGCTTCCCTTATAAAAAGACTTCCAAGAGAGAGACGAGAGAAAGAACCCAAAGCAAAAGGTAGTCCTTTTATAATCAAACTTAACATATCACTTCTAGCACATTCTTTTCCTTAGAAGTGAGTCAGTAAGTTCAGCTCATAAGCACAGGGAGATTACACAAGGGTGTAAACATCATTAGGGATCTTTGTGCACCATCTTAGAGATTTCCAGCCACACCATGTTTGTTGAGTAAAAAGAAGCAACTAACTTGAGTTGTGTATAAGTCCTGGCTATAGTAACTGTATTTTGTCAAGCAGAAAATCAAACCATATCTAATACAGAGCCAAACACCCAAATAAGGAGCTCAGGTGGCATAGTTGTTAAAATGCTTGGCTGCTAACTGAAAGGTCAGCAGTGAACCTACCAGCTGCTCCATGGGAGAAAGCTACGATAGTCTGCTTCCACAAAGATCCTATGGGGGAAGTTCTCTCTTATAGGATCTCTGTAAGTTGAAATTGCCTCAACAGCACACAACAACAACATCCAATGTAGAGAAGTCAGAAGAAGGGGTAGAAGAATTAGTTTCTACACTCAAAGTTTTGTGCACGATCTCCCATCTTCATTTAAGGAAAATAAGTCATGGGAATGGTAGTGCGTAGAAAAACCTACATCTTTTGCACATTCCTGAGGAAAATAAAGAAGGTGCAGAGGAGACATTCCCTTGGGTATCAGCGGTTCAAACCCACCAGCTGCTCCATGGAAGGAAGATGGGCAATCTACTTCCATAAAGATTTACAACCTCAGAACCCCTGTGGGGGTCTCTATGAGTAGGAAATGACTCGATGGCAGTGAGTTTGGTTTTTTGGTATCATAGGTGTCAAAAATATCTCAAAGTCAATGTGCACAAAATGAAATTTATCATTATATCTTCCAAACCTGCTGTTCTTCTTTGTAAGCACTTTACATACATCTTCCCATTTAAATCTTAACAAAATGTCCCTTGTATCCACTCCTTGGAAGAAAGATTGGGAGATCTACTTTCATAGTGATACCACCTCGGAAACCCAAGCAGGGGTCACTATGAATCGGATATGACTCAATGGCAGTGGGTTTAGTTTCGATTTTGCTTCCATAACACACTCATAGAAACTTCATGGAACTTACCACATTTTATTTTAATTGCTCATTCTTTTTCGGTCTTTATAAATTATTAGCCTGATTAAGTTTAAAAGTGAGTGAAAATATACAAATTAATTATGATTAAGAATGAGGTCATAACTACAGACGCAGTTCAGGTTTAAAAATCCATGAGAATATGATTTAAAAAAAAAAAACTAGGCAATCAATTTGAAAAAAATCTAAGTGCCAACTACAGATAATTTTCTAGGTAAATAGGTATACAAATTAGCTCAAAAAGCAATATTATCTTTGTGTTAGGCTGGGTTCTCTAGAGATGCAAAACCAGTAAAGCTTAGAGAGAGAGAGAGAGAAAGAGGAATTTATCTTAGGAAAATGGCTCACACACTTATAGAAGATGGCAAGTCCCAAGTTCTTGGTTCAAATATCAAGCCGGAGGCTTTTCCTGACTCATGCAGCTGCAGGGGCTGACGAGCTCAAGGTTGGCTGGCAGTATATTGGCTGTTGACTTCAATGAATGATGAATCCAAGATCTCCAGGCCGAATGGTGGATTGTTCGCTCACGGACAGTTGTAGGCAGCACAACAGGATCCCGATCCACAGAAGAGTGTCTTTTTTCCAGGATGTCCATAAATATATTGGGAGCAGGCCACACCCCTAGGGAAACTCCCTTTCAAGGAATTGGCTGCTCAAAACATATACATCTGATCTCATCATGGGAATAACCCACATCACAACTGCTTAAACCACTCAGAATTAGGGTACAGCCAAGTTGACACACATCTCCAACTATCACAGTCTTTTTCTGATAATATAGCAAATAATGTTACTAAACTAAAATTCTCACTATGAACAACTAACATATTGAATAAAATCTTTAAAATATTTTCTTAAAAGAACTTTTGAGCTAAAAAGGAAGTAAGGAGTACTCAAGCCAGAGAATGAGGGATGGTAGAAACCATAGAAAAAAGAGTTTGAGGGCATTTGCCAAACCAGATGAACTTGGCCTTCAATTTTCATGACCTCATAGGACAAAGAGTACAGGAGGCAAAGTCCAAGGCCTATCTAAGGTGGGAAGTCTAAACAGAGATCTTCTCATTTTAAGTCAGGGACCCCAAAGTGATCTACTTTTAATGTATGAGTGAAATAGAAGTACAGTGAGGGTTGCATGAATATAAGTTTGGAACTTGGCAGTTTAGCATAAGGGGACAACACCCCTGAGAAGTTATATCTATAACATGACTATGATGAGGGCTTAATATCCAAATTTACAGCACCTCAAGATTCTCAAAGTTAGAATTTAGTTTAAAGTAGTCCCAAACTGTAACTTAACCCAGTCTCTGACAGAAATATACCTACTTTCTGAAGAAACTCACCTCAATACCAGGTTCCAGAAATTTCCAAACACATATTTCGAATGAAATTGGATTACATACAGTCAAAATTCACTAAAAACATGATGAAATGAGGCACTATGATAAAAGAACCAAAAGAACAACAAATTGCAGAAACAGACCCACAAATATTCAGATATTGTGGTTACCAAACACAAAATATAAAGTAGCCATGTTTTCCTATATGTAAGGAAATAAATAATAGCTTTAAAATATGTGCATAATAACCTTAGCATTTTAAAAAAATGAAAATCACTGAAATTTTAAAAACTGAAATGTTTTTAACAGACAATTTGATACAATTGGAGAGAGATTAATAAAATGAAAGATTTATATAAGGAAGTTAATCAGAATGTAGTTGTGTGTTGAACTGTATACTCCCCTTCCCCCAATGAAAGTCTAAGACCTAAATTTCAGCACCTGTGAATGTGGCATTATTTGCAAATAAAAGAAGTCCCCAACTTACAGTAGGGTTCTGTTCTGATGATTCCAACTTTATAAATCTTATCTTTGTATACTCCCCTTCCCCCAATGAAAGTCTAAGACCTAAATTTCAGCACCTGTGAATGTGGCATTATTTGCAAATAAAAGAAGTCCCCAACTTACAGTAGGGTTCTGTTCTGATGATTCCAACTTTATAAATCTTATCTTTGTCTTTGGGGTTGGAAACATTACATATAAACTTAGATATATTTTCATACATTCATAAAAAATATATACAAATCATAAAAATTTACTCCAATGATAAAGAAGACTTGGATGATGGCTTTTTATCAGTTGTGGTAGTAACTCTATTTGTGGAAGGTTCTGGATCATCTGGATTAACCCTGTGAATAGGAATGGCATTTCTTATCAGAAAATTCTTGGAAAGAAATTTACATCCTTAAATGCATATATTACAAAATAAGAAAAGTTGAAAATTAATGAGGTAGTATCTCAAGAAACTAGAAAAATAACAGTAAAGAAAACTTAAATTTTTTAAAAAAAGAGCAGAAGGAAGAAATTAAAAAAAAAAAGGGAACAGTTAATAAAATGAGAAAATGAACATGAACAAAGCCTAAAGTTGGTTCCTTGAAGTAACTAATAAAATTGACTAATTGGTGAGGCAAATATCAGGAATGGAAAATAGGACATCATTGCTGTTAAACTTATAATAAGAGGATTAGCTAACAGAATGAGCTAGATAATAAATACATTCTCAGTGGCTTCAAACAACAAAAGTTTAGTTCATGGTTGTGTTACATGTGTGTTGTTAGCAGTAAAAATCATCTCTCTGAAGTACTTCAAGGACCCTGGCTGTTGGAAGAGCTATTGTATGAAGTGTTTCATTTGTTGTACAAGAAGGAAAGAGAAGTTTTGGGAAGTCTTGCATTAATTTAATGCTCCAGCCCGTAATTGAAACACATCATTTGGCACACACTCATTGGCCCAAGCTAGTCATATATCCCCATCCAACCACAAAAGGGTTAGGAAGTGCAATCCTACCATGTGCTCAATACAGAAAAGATTGAGATATATTTGGACTAACAAGAGAAAATATTATAAACAAATTTATGCCAATCAACCTGAATATTAAGGTAAAATGAATAAGTTCTAGATAAATGTAGCTAGCAAAAATTGAATCAAGAAAAATTTGAATACTTGAATAGACTTATAACCTTATAATTTATAAACTCATTTATAAGTGAATCAACAAGCAAAAATCTATTGCTGAGCATACCAGGGCAAGATTACTTCACTATTAAGTTCCACTAAACATTCAAGTGAAAAATTAATCCAATCTTACTTAAACTCCTCCAGGAAACAGAAAAAGAGGATACCTGCTGTTTTAGGCTTGGTTCTAGAGAAAAGGAAAAACAATGACATTATAAACATAGATAGATAGATATATACCCAAAGAGAGAGAGATCTAAAGGAAATGGCTCACAAGGTTGTGGTGGTTGACAAATATCAAATCTATGGGGCAGGAATCAGGTGAGCAGAGAGCCATAGGCTTGGGAGTCCACACACCTGCCTGCACTTTAGACCAGCAGCCCCTTCTCTCTCTCTCATCCCTACTCATGACTTAGGTCAATGTGTACCACCTATAGGCTCAGGAGTCCACACACTTCAGACCAGTCAGTCTTTCTCACTCTCATCCCAAGTCTCTGTGGGCTAGATCAACGGGTGTCAATAGAACTTGTCTAAGCTCAGCCCACATTTTCATTGCTGCACATTCCCTACTTCCACTCATCAAGTGGACCCAGGTGATCACCTCAAGCAACTATACCAGTCTACTCACTGACTCCCTTTAACTTCCAGTCCTAGAAAAGGGCACTGATTTTTCCTGCCTTTATGTACCCAAAGACAAACTTTTTTCTTAAAATGCAAAAAGCAAAATAGTCTCTCTTTTTTTTTTTCCCTGAAAGTCTTTTGCTCAAATGCATGTTTCCTGTTCTCTCAGCAGTTCTGGGTGGGTCTGAGAGAATAATATTCTCTCAGTTAAATTTTGTCAGATACCAGAAAGGATGAAGCTGAGGTGGCTTTTGGAGAACCAGATCAGATCAGATGGACACCTGCAGCAGAACTGAATGTCTGGTACTTGAGTAACCTCACCCTGAGGACTCTTTGCTCTGGATCCTGCATCTCTCTCTCTCTCTCTCTCTCATCCCTAGCCACTTTTCATGGATTTTGTACCCTGAAGTCTTGATTGCCTTATTAACTCTTTCATGCCTTCCTATATGTTGTTGTTGTTAGGGGCTATCAAGTCAGTTTAGACTCACAGTGACCTTATGTACAACAGAAGGAAACACTGCCCATTCCTGTGCTATCCTCACAATCATCACCATGTGTGGTAGTTAAGTTGTGTGTCAACTTGGCTGAACCTGGTTTTGAGTGGCTGGGAAGCTGGATGTAGTTATTACCCATGATGAGACTGGTAATCAACTCCATGGTGGAATCTATGGAGCAGCTGAGTAGCTGCCTAAGGGATGTGGTCTGCTTCTAGCATTTAAGAAGACAGCTTTGAGAAAGTTCTCTGGAGCTTTCTGGCATGCATGGACCCTGCATGTAGCCAAGACTTCATTCAGCAGCCTGCTACATTGTCTGCCAGTCTTGGGATTGTGCCATTTCACTTGTTGGCCTTGGTTTGTCAGCCTCAGCACCCAGCAGCTGCCTGAGTTGAGAGATGCCTCCAGCTCCACTGGGCCAGGAACAAGAGGCAGAGTTGAAGCCCCTTCACCGGCCCCTAGAGCTGACACTTTGAACTCAGACTTCTAGCCTCCTAAACTGTAAGAGAATAAATCTCTGTTTGTTCAAATCACTCATTTGTGATATTTCTGTTAGAGCGGCACTAGAGGGCCAAAACACCATCCTTGAGCCAATCATCACAGCTACTGTGTCAATACATCTCACTGAGGATCTTCCCCCTTTTGGCTGACCCTTTACTTTATCTAGTTTTTCTTAACAAACAGAGCCTCACTTGTAATCAATACAAATACATGATCTATTTGTGGTGCTATTTTGTGTATTAAGATTGCCACTTCATGCCATACATTAGCAGTCCTGTAATGGAGGCAGAATTATCGCACCGTTATGACTAATCAGATTTGAGAATCAATTTAGAAAACTTCTCCTTATGATTTTGTTTCTCTAGAATCACTTTTAGTACCAAATGTCTTAAGTTGAGTTCTCCAGAGAAGCAAAACCACTGAAGTTTACACATAGATAATAGATGATAGACAGATAATTAGGTAGGCAGATAGATAGATGATAGATGGATAGACAGATAGATGATAGAGAGATAGATAGATGAAAGAGCAATAGATAGATATTTGATAAGTAGATAGATGATATAGATAAGTAGATGATAGATGGATAGATAGATAGATAGATAGAGAAATTTATCTCAAGGAAATGACTCACAAAGTTGTAAAGGCTGGCAAGCCCCAAGTCCATGGGTCAGAAGTCAAGCTGGAGGCTCCTCTGATTCATGTAGCTATAGGAGCTGATGAACACAACAACAGCAGGCAGTACAACAGGCTGCTTGCTTTGGATGCCAATGAATCTAAGATTGTCAGGTAAGATGGCAGGCTGTTGGCTATCACACTATGAAGGCACCAATCCCAAGATCAGTAGGCAATATGGCAGGCCATCAGTTCAAGTACAAGAACTGGAGATTATGATGAGCCAGAGGCAGGACCCAGATCAAGCAAAAAGTTAGAGAACTTTCTCGGAGCTTTTCCATATATATTGGAAGCAGGCCACACCCTAAAGGAACGTCCATTTAAACTGATTGGCTGCTCATAGCAAATCTCATCATGGAGGTGACCAACTGTATCAGATCTCATCATGGGGGGTGACTACATCATAACTGCCAAACCACTTGGAATCATGGCCCAGACAAGTTGACACACAACCCCAAACATCATAGTTACTATATCTTTCACTTGTTGAATTTTCACTTGGTTCTTTCTTTATCTGGTGGCTTAGTGGCTAAAGCATTTGATGGCTAACCAGAAGGCTGGCCGTTCAAAATCACCAGCCACTCCTTGGAAGGAAGATTGGGCAATCTACTTCCATAGTGATATCACCTTGGAAACCCAAGGAGGGGTCATGATGAGTCAGATCTGACTCGACGGCAGTGAGTTTGGTTTTTTGGTTTATTCTCTGGTTAAATTTTACACCTTTTCCTATTTTCTTGGCCTTTTCCTCTATTATATTCAACATAGTTACTGTTCTTGCTCTGATATGACTAATATCTGGATAACCTCTAGATCTACTTCAATTATGTATATTTGCCTTTGCTTATAGGTAATTTGGCTCTCTGTTGGCATGCCTAGAAATTTTTGTTCGAATGCCAAACACTGTATTAAAAAATTGAGACATCTCCATATGATGCTCTTTCCTTCACAGGGGCCTCACATTTTTCCTACTAAACATTTAGGATGGCGCTGATAAATTAACTCAAGGAAAAGTGCTACTTGGTAAGACTCTATTTCTGTTTCATCTCCATTTCTATGGCATGACCCTCAGGAGTCAGATGTATTCCGTGGGCCCCTACCTCCTCACATATTCTAAACCAAAATCCTGTTGTTTTTTATCGTCAGTATCACCAGAAATTCTAAACTGATTTGTAAAAGATTTGTATTATTGTTTTAATTTATAGCCTCCTGCCTTGTGCAGTTTCAGAACTTAGCAAATGTTTATTATTATTATTATTATTATTATTATTAAAGGGGTTTGTGTGTGTGTGTGTGTGTGTGTGTTTGATTTGGGTCACAGTTTACAGAGAAAATTGGTTTTCCATTCAACCATCCACACATGTTCTGTTTTGTAATATTTACTGCAATCCCCACACTGTAACAGCATATTTCACACTTCCTTCCTGAGTCCACTCCTTCCCTTCATTCTTCCTTCCCACCCCTTCCTGACTTATTAGTTCCATGCCTGGGCAAATGCTGTCCTCTTAATCGCACATGCTTTATTATTCTAATGAGTGCATACTCTCCTGATATTACTCTTCATCTTGTAGGCCTGTCTATCTGGCTTGGCAGTTGAGTCACAGGAGTTAAATTCAGTTCCTAGCCTGAAGAGTGTCTAAGGGCCATAGTCTTGGGGGTTCCACCAGTTTTCATCAGACCAATACGCCTTATCTTTTTTATGATTTTGAGTTTTGCTCCACATTTCCCACTACTCTATCCAGGACTACTTATTGTGATCTCTTTCAGGGCAGTCAGCAGTGGAAGCCAGGCACCATCTATTTCTTCTAGTCTGAGGGTCATGAAGGTGGGTATTCACTTGCTCCATTAGTCCTTTGGACTAATTGTTTCCTGCATCTTTGATTTTCTTCAGTCTTTTTTGTTCCTGATGGAGAAGACCAATAGTTGAACCTTAGAATACCACTTCTCCTTATTATTATTATTTAACTTTTTATTGTGATTTGGGGGAGCTCTGGTAGCATAGTGGCTAAGACACTTGCCTGCTAACCAGACGGCTGGCAGTTCAAACCCACCAGCCACTCCTCGGAAGGAAGGTTGGGCAATCCTACTTCCGTAGTGATACTGCCTCGGAAACCCAAGGAGGGGTCACTATGAGTCAGGTTTGACTCGACGGCACATGACAACAACAACAACAATTGTGATTTGGGTGCAACTTTACAAAGCAGATTACTTTTATATTCAACAGTTCATACACATTTTGTTTTGCAAAACTGATTACAATCTCACAATGTAATAGCTCCCCTCCCATGTCCTCCCTGTGCTTACCCCTTCCTTATGTCCTTCTTACCTATGCATTCCTGCCTACCTAGCTTTCTCCTGTGCAGATGTTACCCTTCTGATTTCCCATGGTTGAGTGTTATAAGGAGTGCATCTCCTTAGTATAATTGTTCACCTGTAGACCTGTCTATTGTTTGGATGAGAGTTAAGTCACCAGAGTGAAGCTAATTCCAGACCTGAAGGGGGTGATTCAGGGCCACAGTTTTGGGAGTTTCACCAGTCTCTTTCCAACCAATAATCCTGGTCTTTTTTGAAACTTGTTCCACATTTTCTCCCACTCTATCCAGGATCTCCAATTTTGATCTCTTTCTTAGTGGTTGGTAACTGGACATCATCTATTTCTCCTGGTCTCAGGGTCATGTATGCTGAGGTTCCCATGGTACATTAGTCCCTTGGACTAATTATTTCCATATGTCTTTTATTTTCTTCATTCTTCTTTGCTCTGAATTAGGACAGACCAATAGTTGAATCGAAATGGCTGTTCACAAGCTTTTAAGACACCAGTTGCTACTCACCAAAGTAGGATGTAGAACATTGTTTTTGTGTACTATGTTGTGGGGTTTTTGTTTTTTGAGTATGTTGTGCCAATTGAGGTTGATGTTCCCTATGACCATGGTCCTGAACCCACAGACCCAGTAACTTGTGGCTAAGAAGTTATTCTAATTTGTCCCCTTTTAGCTTTATAATGTATATAGACATTTTTATAGCACATACAAATATGTATGCAGGAATATCATCTGCCAAGGCTATGTATGGTCATGGGTATATTCCCATTCACCTACCTCATAGCTGGTCTTCTTGTCTATCTATCTATAGAACTTAGCAAATATCTTAAAGAGAAAATTAGCTGAGTATCAAACCTAATTCTCCATCCATCTCTTCTTATTTGGACTCGGTCCCTCGAGGATCTGTTTTTTACCTTTGCAGCTCTATGACATGCCCTTCTGTTCTAGTGCCTCTTGGTAGTAGCCCTTTTCCTGAACTCTTTACCTGGATCCTCACCTACTAACACTACATCCACTATTGGCAAATGTCCAAAGGGGAAAATAGTTGTGAAATAATGAATTGATACTCCACAGGCCCTTGTTTCTTGGATTTTGGATCCTGAAGTCCTGATTGCCTTTTTTGTTCTTTTCTAGCTATTTTTGGCAGGAGGACTATTCTGCTGCAAGCTTCTCTATAAGTGTTTGAAAGTGGACATTAAAAAATGAATCCTTAAATCTTATTAAGAATAACTAAAACTTATATAGCAAACAATCAAACCAAATAGTGATTAATTTGAAAACTTTTTCTGTGCCATCTGGAGTAAGGTCTCTATTTATTCTCAAAGTGGTAGTAAATAAAATAAGTGACAATGGAACAAGAAAAAGGAGGGATAAAGAATGGAATGGATGAAGCAGAAGTTTTATTATTCATAGATGCCATAACTGTGAAGGTAGAAAACATAACAGCATTTGTAGATAAAATGTAAGAGTTAATAAGATTGGTAATGTTATTGGACATAAAATCAATATACTAAATCAATTTTATTTCTACATACCAGCAACAGACAATGGGGAAAAAAAGAGATAACATCTATAACTGCATCAAAAAATCAAACACCTAAAATTAAATGGCAAAATATATGTTGCACAAAAATTATAAAATTTTATTGAAACACTAAAGAATAGAGATACACTATGTGAAAACTGTACCCACAGAGAACTGCATCATAGTCACTAATTGGAAGAATCAATATTTTACATATGTCTATTCCTCCCAAATTGATTTATAGATTCAATGCAATCCCAATAAAAATCCCAGCAAAATTTTTTGTGCAACTCGACTATCCGATGTTATAGCTTATATGGAAAAACAAAGGTCCAAGAATATCTGAGATGCTCTTGAAGAAAAAGCACAAAGTTGGAGAAATTACTCTATAGATATTGATACATATTGTCAAGTTATAATAATAATAATTATGGAGCTCTGGTAGCGTAGTACCTAAGGCACTTGACTGCTAACCAGAAGGCTGGCGGTTCAAACTTATCAGCCACTCCTCAGAAGGAAGATTGGGCAATCTACTTTCGTAGCGATACTGCCTCGGAAACCCAAGGAGGGGTTGCTATGAGTCAGGTCCAACTTGACAGCACATAACAACAGCAACATAGTAATTACAGTAGTTTTCTGGTGCATCAATAGATAAACAGACCAGTGAAACAGATTATAAGATCAGAAGGTGACTCATGCTTATATGACACTTGATTTATAACCAAACCCAGTTGCTGTTGATCTGCTTCCAACATTGGCACCCTATGTATGACAAAGTAGAAATTTGCTCCATAGGGTTTTCATTGACTGAGTTTTCAGAGGTAAATTGCTAAGCCTTTCTTTCAACATGCCTCTGGGTGAACTTGAACCTACAATCTTTCAGTTAGCAGCCCTGCACATTAACCTTTTACACTACCAAGGAACATAGTTGGGCTTTTAGACTAGTGTTAAAAGAATAGTCTTTTCAACAAATAGTCCTGGGAAAATTCACAATTAATGCAAAAAGAATAAATTTTGATCTATGCTTCATACCATAGCAATTTATAAATTGCTTCCAAGTACTTAACTAGGAACACTTAGAAAGCTTTGGGACTAATTTCACAAAAGAGGAAATTGAAATAATAAATGAATATATGAAACAGTGCTTAACCTCATTAACAACAGGAAAATGTAAACAAAACCCACAATAAGACAAAGAAGAAACTCCAAGTCCATTTTTTTAAATCAGAAAACTTAGCAAAATATCAAGACACCAAAATGTATTGGGCATTTAGATACATTACACACATGGACTTCCCTTCAGAGTCTTCCTGGGGAGAATGAGGCAGAGGAAAGACTTCCCTTGGTGGGAAATCTTAATCCTCAAATCATGCCGGGATGAGAAAGGACATTCAGAATAAGAGCCAACTAGAAGTAAAATCACTCCCACTCCAGAGAGGTCTGTAGATAATCTGCTGTCACAGAAGCAGAGTATAAGAATTTGGCAGGAAAAATATATATATATGTGAGTGAGAACTATAACCTGACCCTCCAAATTGAACCTGAGCTAGCTATAGTTTAGGTCATCCAAGCAATCTAGGTTATAAACTGATTTTGAGATGATTCCTCACTAGTGGTGCCCCCAAGTGTCTGACAAAAGTAAAGTTGTTATGACAGAAAGAACTTCCATCTGAGATTTTAGAGATCTCTCAAAGACAATTTTTGAAGGTTAATGTCCAGCTGTCAGCCAAAGATAAAAAGGCAAACAATCAACAAGGCAACATCAGTTAGAACCAGCAAAAACAACAGGCAGCAGAAATACTCCCACACAGATCAGATATTGGAGTTACAAAGTGAAGATTGTAAAATAACTATTATTTTTGCTATATTTATATTTGTTTGCTTTATTTAAAGAAATAAACCACAAGCTTTAAAATACCGACAGAGAACAGGAAAATATCAAAGTGACAGAAAATATGAAAAAGAACTAGTATATTTCAAGAAATTAAAAAGTATAGTAAATAAAATTTCAGTGTATAAATTTTGCAACAGAAAGGAAAATTAGTGAACTAAAATATAGAGCAAATATATATATCCATATATATAGATAGATAGATAGATAGATAAAAATTGTGACAAATATATTATTTGGAAAGCAGATTAGAGAGATAGAACAGTGGAAATATAAAAGAAGATGAAATATTCAGCAGAAAGAAAAATTATAGCTTTTCTCACTCATGCACATGTTGTTGTTATGTGCCATTGAGTCAGACCCAACTCATAGCTACTCCTCCTTGGGTTTCTGAGGCGGTATCACTATGGAAGTAAATTGTCCAACCTTCCTTCCAAGGAGTGGCTGGTGGATTTGAACCGCCAACCTTCTGGTTAGCAGTCAAGTGCCTTAGGCACTATGCTGCCAGAGTTCCTACTCATACACATAGATGCAAAAATCCCACAAAGTCTCAGCAGACTTAATGCTGGAATAATGGATAAAACATAATGATAAAGTTAAATTTATCTCAGGAATTTATTAGGAAGTCAATATAATTTACCATATTAACTAAAGAAAGAAAAAAACATACAGTCATCTCAATAGATGCAAAAAAAGCATTTGATAAAAATCTAACTTCCATTGATGATTAAAACAATTCTTGATGATCTAGTAATGGAAGGAAACTTCCTTAACCTATAAAAGGTTATTAAAAATATAGCAAAAATCATTCTTAATAGAGAAATGAAAAATTTTCCTTTGATATTTGGAACAAAATAATTATTTAACACTGTACTAGAGATTCTAGAACAAGATAATAAGGCAAGGAAAAGAAAAGAGAAAATAAGGATAAGAAAGGGGAAAAAATCATCATTATTAACAGATGGTATGTGATTGTATAAATAGAAAACCCAAAGCATTTACTCATAAACTATTAGAGTTAATAAGAGAATTTACCCAGGTTGCTTGACACAGAGTCCATATCTGAAAATTAATTTTACTTCATGTTCCAATAACAGTCAAGTAGAAAATAAAATTGAAATCAGGTATCATATTTTTTTAAAAAAATCAAGTACACCAAAAGGATAATAACAGAATACTATGAAAAACTATACTCCAACAAATTTGAAAACCTAGAAGAAATGGACAGATTTTTAGAAACACACTACTTACCTAAACTAACATAGGCTGAGGTAGAAAATTTTAACAGACTCATCACAAAAGAAGAAATTGAACAGATCATAAGAAAGTACTAGCAACAACAACAACAAAAATCCTGCCCCAGACAGCTTCATTGGAAGATTCTACCAAATATTCAGAGAAGAGCTGATATCAATTCTACCCAAACTATTCCAGAATATAGAAAAACAGGAAATACTCTGAAATTCATTGAAGCAAGCATAACCCTGATGCCAAAGCCAGGCAAAGACACAACTGAAAAAAAGAAAATTATAGACCAATATACCCCGTGAACAAAGATGCAAACATTCTCAATAAAATCTAAGCCAATAGAATGCAAAAACATAGAAAATAAACAATGCAACATGACCATGTGAGATTCATATCAGGTGTGAAAGGATGGTTCAACATTAGAAAAACAATAAAAAAAAATCCACCACATAAATAAAAGAAAGGAAAATAAATACATGATCACATCAATCAATGCAGAAAAGGCATTTGACAAAATCCAACAGCCATTCCTGATAAAAACACTAAACAAAATAGGAATAGAAGGTAAATTCTTCAATATAATTAAGGGCATATATATACAAAAACAATGGCCATCATTATTCTCAATAGAGAGAGACTGAAAGCATTAACCTTATGAATGGGTACCAGGCACAGATGCCCTTTCACCACTTCTATTCAATGTTGTACTGGAAATTCTAACCAGAACGGTAAGGAAAGAAAGGGAAGTGAAAGTATCCAAATTGACAAAGAAGTAAAACTATTTCTATTTGCAGATGATATGATCCTATACATAGAACATCCCAAAGACTCAGCAAGAAATACTGGAACTAATTGAAAGATTCAGCAAAGTGACAGGATACAAGATCAACATACAAAAATCAGTCAGATTCCTTTACACTAATGAAGAAACTCTGAAAAGGAAATGAAGAAAACAATACCATTTACAATAACCACCTGTGGTGGTTATGTTTGTGTGTCACCTTGCCTGGGCCTGGTTGAGTGTCTGGGCAGCTGGTGGTAGTTATTCCCTATGATGAGACTGGCATTCAACTCCACGGTGGGATCTACCAGAAGCAGCTGAGTAGCTGCCTTAGGGAATGTGGTCTTCTTCCTGTATATAAGCAGAAGCCTTGGGGAATGGTCTCTAGTCTATAGCACTCTCAGTCCCTGCATGTAGCTGTGTCATTGTTCAGCAGTCTGCTATGCTCTGCTGACCTTGGGACTTGCAATGCACTTAAATTAATGGCCTGCCGTGTGGTTTGGTAACATTGGGACTGTGCCTTTTTACTTGTCAACCTTGGGCTTCTCAGCCTCGGCAGCCAGCAGCTGTCTAAGTGAAGAAACACCTCTAGCTCCAGTGGGCTTGCCATCACTGGAACAAGAGGAACAAGTTACTGGTGATTGGAATTCCAGAACAGGAAAAGACCAAAAAAAAAAAAAAAAAAAGCCCCAAGAAAATTGTTAGAAATTTTTTGAAAGAAAACTTCCCCAATATCATGAAAGATGGAAAGATATGCAGTAAATAACCTTAATGAACTGCAAACAGAATAGGACTTAAAGAAAATCACCAAGATATATTATAATCAAACTTTCCAAAACCAAAGACAAAGAATCCTGAAAATAGCTTAGGAAAACTGAAGTTACTTGCAAAGAAGAACCAATAAGACTAACCTCTGGTTTCTCAGCAGAAACCTTGGGGGCAAGAAGACAATGGAATGATATATGCAAAACCTGAAAGAAAAAAAAAATTGCCAAACAAGAATTATGTATATTCCTCAAATGTGGTGAATTAGGGCATTCTCAAATGAACAGAAATTAAGGGAATTTGTGAGGGGAAAAAAAAAAACTTACAAGAAATGATAAAGGGAGTCCTTTGGACAGAGAACCAACAACAGCAGGAAACAAATGGAGATTAAGACAATAATATCACCAGAAATCAACTCAGATATACAAGTATCAAAAATAACACCAGGGAGATATGCACTCTTTAGAACAATCAACCATAAGAAATAAAAAGAGGAGCATTTGTCCAGGAATAAAGTTCAGAAGGCAGCAAGAGTCGGGAAAGAAGGATGAATAGAAATGATAAACACAGGGAGGAAGTAGGAAGTGTGCTGCTACATTGTGGGGAATGCAATGTCTCAAAACAAAATGTGTATAAATTGTCAGTGGAAAACCAATGTTCTCTGTAAACTTTCACCAAAATTGCAATAATTTTCTTAAAAAAAAAAAAAGCAAACAGCATATTACATTAGCCAAATTTGTCGCAAAAGAGTTCTTTACCATTTTTAAAAGCAAAGATATCACTTTAATGGGTAAATTGACCCTGACACCAGCCATAGTCTTTTCAATTGCCTCATATACATTTGAAAGCTGGACAATAAAAAAAGGAAGACAGGAGAAAAAGTGATGCATTTGAACTGTGGTATTGGTGAAGAATATTGAATATACTTTGGCCTGCTAGAAAAATTAGATCAATTTTAGAAGAAATACATCATAATCCTCCCTAAAAGGGAGCATGTCTAGACTGGCTCAATTACTTAAGACGTGTTTTCAGGAAAAAAATAATCACAAGAAAAAGGATGCGGTGGTTGGTAAAGTAGAGGGCAAGTGAAAACTAGGGAAACCTTCAATAAGAAGGAGTGACAAAAGAGCCAGAGAAATAGACTCAAACATAGCAACAGTCATGAAGGCAGTTCACAACTGGGCATTTTGTTCTGACACTGTAACATGGAGGCAACCTGATGGCACATTACAACATTAGACTTTCAAGTGAAAATATCAAGAAGGCTGTTTGATATGCAATTCTGTAGTTCAGAGGAGAGTTCCTGTGCATAGATGATGTGGTGGTTAAAGTTATGTGCCAACTTGGCTGAGCCATTCTCAATGGTTTGGCAGTTATGATGTAGTCATCCCTCGTGTTGGGATCTGATATAATGTAATAACCTCCATGATAAGATCTCTATGAATAGTCAGTCAGTTGAAAGGGTGCTTCCTCAGGGATGTGGCCTGGCTCCAACATATATGGACACTCTGACAACTCTCTTGTTTTTTTGGCTCAAGCTAGATCTTGCATCCTGTTCATCATCATCTTGTCTCCAGTTCTTTGGATTTGAACCAGCAGTCTGCTCTATTGCCTGCTAATCTTGGGATTGTTAGCCTCTGCACCTTGTGAGCCAGCAGCCTGCCACTTACCTGTCAATTAGGCTTATCAGCTCCTGCAGGTACTTGAGTTAGGAGAAGCCTCCAGCTTGATGTCTGACTTACAGACTTGGGACTCACCAGTCTCTTCAACCATTTCCTTGAGATAAATCTCTCTCCCTTTCTCTCTCTCTGGATGTGTGTGTGTGTTATACATATAAAAGCTTTACTGTTTTTAATTCTGTAGAGAACTCAGCCTAAGACATTTGGTATCAAGAGTAGTTCTAGAGGAGCTCCGGTAAGATGGCGGACTAGGCAGAAAGACTGCGCAGACCCTCTTCAAAAAAGAAAAGGGAAACCAATTAACACAGACACAGAAGATAATCCTGGACCCCTGAGCCTTGAAGGGAAGTATATAGAAGTGGACTAAA
>NW_006921597.1:17566682-17567242 GCF_000298275.1 Orycteropus afer afer | reverse complement strand
AAGGTGAAGAGAAAGGCGGGCTGAGCTGTGGACTTTTGCTGGTCGGGAGGGTGTTGCCATTTTGAATGTTACAAGTGGCTTGACCATTTTAGATATTTAAAGAGACAGTGCTCTCTGAGATTCCAGGGGCTTAAGAAGAGGTTCTGCTTTCCAGCAACTCCAAAGACACTCCAGACGTGCAAGACTGAAAAGGTGCGACATTCCTCTTGTTATTCTTATAACCCCCAATCGCTTGGTGAATGGAGGTGTGGCCATCCCCCACTCCAACCCACCTTCTGGGCCCACAGGAACTCCAGCCCAGTCCGTGTGCTCAGATGAAGCCTGGGTGCCCGGTCCTGTCCTCCACCAATTTATTTTTATTTTATTTTTCACTTTCTTTTTTCCATTGATTAGTTTGCTTGTATTTGTTTGTTTTAAAACAACTATTATCATTAATACATTTGTCCTTTTTACTATTATTCTTATTCTTCCCCTCCCAGGTCCTAGTTTTCAGCCTTTTTTCTTTTCCCTGTTCCTGGTTGAAATTTTTTTTTTTAATTTTTTTTTTCTTTTTTCCCATT
>NW_006921597.1:17563662-17565652 GCF_000298275.1 Orycteropus afer afer | reverse complement strand
AAAAAAAAAAAACCTCACTGCTGTCGAGTTGGATACAACTCATAGCAACCCCTTCTTGGGTTTCCAAGATGGTATCACTATGGAAGTAGATCATCCAATCTTCCTTCCAAGTAGTGGAGTGGCTGGTGGGCTTGAACCATCAAACCTCTGGTTAGCAGTCAGATGCCTTAGGTACTAAGCCACCAGAGCTCCTACCAATAGGAAGGAATAACCTACGTGTAATTGGAATTCCAGAAAGGGAAGAGACAAATAAAACCACAGAAAAAATTGTCAAAGATTTGTTGGAAGAGAATTTTCCTGGTATGATGAAAGATGAGAATATATCTATTCAAAAACTCCAACGAACCCCAAACAGGATAGAACCCAAAAGAAAATCACCAAGACATATCATCATCAAACTCACCAAAACAAAAGACAAAGGGAGAATCTTCAAAGAAGCATGGGAAAAAGAGAAAGTTACCTATAAGGGGCAACCAGTAAGACTAAGCTCAGATTTCTCAGCAGAATCCACACAGGCAATGGGATGGTATATATATATATATAAAACCTTAAAAGAGAAAATATTCCACCCAAGAATTATATACCCAACAAAATTGTCCCTCAAATATGATAATGAATTAGGACATTTCTAGATAAGCAGAAATCAAGGGAATTTGTTAAAACCAGACCAATCTTATAAGAGATGCTAAAGGGAGTCTTTTGGACAGAGAACCAACAACAGCAATCAACAACTGAACATTAACAGACATAATGGCATAACCCAGAAACCAAACCAGTTATGTTGTTGTTGTTATCATGTGCCGTCGAGTCGGACCCGACTCATAGCGACCCCTTCTTGGGTTTCCGAGGCAGTATCACTACGGAAGTAGATTACCTCATCTTCCTTCCGAGGAGTGTGGCTGGTGCATTTGAACTGCCAACCTTCTGGTTAGCAGTCAAGTGCCTTAGCCACTATGCTACCAGAGCTCCAGTTATAGAAGTATCAAAAGTAAGTTAGCCTACAAGATTATAAACAGAGAACCAGAGACATCAATTGACAAATGAGGACAACTACTAACCAAAAGAGGGAAAAAATTGTGTCATTACAGAACTTCTAAATGGTAGGGAAGTCAAGACAACTATGGGATAGAACGGACTGTTCTAAACTTGGGAAGAAAATTATAAATCACAGGGTAAGCTCAAAGAAAAATGATAAACCTTCACATCAAAATAAGAAAGAGGACCAGCACAAATATTTAGCAAATACTAAAACAATAGCAATGAAGGAAGTGATAACACAATTCATAAACAAAACAAGCTCAGCACCAAAAATTATGGAACAAAGAAATCAACACCATGAAAAAACACATAACAAAATGACAGCAACACATTCATACTTGTCGATAATTACATATCTGACAAGGGACTTATCTCTAAAATTTATAGAAAACTCCAATACCTCAACAACAAAAAGATTAACAATCCAATGAAAAAAAATGGGTAGAAGACATGAATAGACACTCCACCAATGAGGATATTCAGGTGGCCAGCAAATACATGCAGAAATGGTCATGATCATTAACCATCAGAGAGATGTAAATCAAAACAGCAATAAGATACCATCTCACCCCAGCACTAATGGCAGAGTACAACAAGGCAGAAAATAACAAACACTGGTGAGTATGTGGAGAGATTGGGACTCTCATACACTGCTGGTGGGACTGCCAAATGATACAACCACTGTGGAAAGCAGTATGGTGATTCCTTAAAAAGTTAGAATTAGAAATACCATTTGACCTAGCAATCCCATTACTAGGTATTTAAGCATGGGCGGGCTTGTGCTTAGTAACCAGGAGCGAGGTAAGCACGGGCGGACTTGTGCTTACTCACTGATCCGCACTGAACACTTTCCCTTGTTACCCTCCCGAGAGGGAATGGGTCTCCGGGAGCAAGGTAAGCACGGGCGGGCTTGTGCTTACTCACTGATCTGCACTGAACACTTTCCCTTGTT
>NW_006921597.1:17559846-17561292 GCF_000298275.1 Orycteropus afer afer | reverse complement strand
TGAGAGATTCTATGGGCAAAATATTGAATGATGCAGGAAACATCAAGAGAAGATGGCAGGAATACACAGAGTCACTGTACCAAAAAGAACTGATTGATCTTCATCCATTTCAGGAAGTGCCATATGATCTAGAACCAATGGTAATGAAGGAAGAAGTCAAAGCTGCAATGAAAGAAAATGAGGCAGGATTAATGTAGACTGTCTCTTGACTTAATCTGTTACAAGAGATAAAAAGACCCAATTAACCAAGAAGAGATGAGGGAAGACATATGCCAAGCCACATGAAGATCACCAAGGAGCCAAGGAATCTTCTGCAAAGCCCACCAAGAGAGAAAAGATTGAATTGACTTGATGGCAGTGAGTTTGGAGCAGGCATCCTGAATTCAGACTTCCAGTCTCCTAAACTTAGAAAATAAATTTTTGTTTGTTAAAGCCACCAACTTGTGGTATTTCTGTTACAGTAGCACTAGATAACTAAGAAAGGGCCTCAAGACATCAGAGGAAACTTATGGAGATGTAGTGAGTTATTTTAATATTTTGAAGGTAATTCTCAACTTCTGCCAGATACTGCACTAAGTATTAGCTCAAGGTACAGTCAATCTTATTATTTGTGGATTCAGTCTTTGAGAATTCACCTATTCACTAGAAATTTACAGTGGCATTTTCTACAGTCATTACCAGACATGTGCAGATCAGTGAAAAATGTGAAGTGGCTGACATGCACATTCCTAACTGAGACTGAACTTTTTTATCACTCTTACTGTAAACAGGTGTCCCTTTTGTGGTCAATTTAGTACCATGTTATTGAACTTTTGTAGGTAAGTTCACCATTTAAAATGTTCCCCATGTATAGTGAGTGCGGAAATGCTGTCCAGTGTTCCTATGCACAAGCAGGTTGTGATGTGTCTTATGGAGAGAAAACATTAGATAAGTTTTATTCAAGGATGAGTTAAGTTCTGTTGACCATGAATTAAATGTTAATGAATCAACAACATATATTTATAAATATGCCTTTAAGTGGAAACACACATATAACAAAGTCATGTATTGATTGTTTAATGAAAATGCTGTGACCAGAAGCTTACAGGAACTTAACATTTCCCCTAAAGCCAGGTTCAATATTCTTGAATTCAGAATTAGTGGCATCTTTATAGAACACAACTACACACCTGTTGTGGTTGTTGTTAGGTGCCATTAAATAGTTTCCTATTCATAGCGACCCTATGAACAGCAGAACGAAATACTGCTCAATCCCGCACCAGCTCCATGATCCCTGCTATACTTGAGCCCATCATTGCAGCCACTGTGTCAATCCATCTCATTGAAGGCCTTCCCCTCTTTCAGCAACCCTTCACCTTACCAAGCATGACATCCTTCTCCAGGGAATGGTCCCTTCTGACAACATGACCAAAGTAGGTGACATGAAGTCTGGCCATTCTCACTTCC
>NW_006921597.1:17552495-17557261 GCF_000298275.1 Orycteropus afer afer | reverse complement strand
GATTCATACTTCATACATTCCATGTTCCGATGATTAATGCATGTTTGCAGCTGTTTCTCTTCAATTTGAGTGGTGCCACATCAGCAAATGGAGGTCTTGAAAGCTTTACCTTATCCATAGGACTAAGGCTGGGTTTACTCAGATGATGCAGCTCTTTCCCAGTCTTTTTTTGAGAGCCTTCTAACCTAACTGGACTTTTCATAAAGTTGTGCAGTAATATATCAAACAGTGTTTCTTTTCTATTCATAAGATTTGCCCTGGCCAATTTTTTGAGAAGTGGACTGCCTTTTCCTTCTTCCTAGTTGGTCTCAGTCTGTAACTTGGTCTGATACCTGTGCACCATGTGCATCCTGCTGGGTTTGAAACACCAGTGGCTCAACCTCAAAACTCACATCAACATGTCACTGCGATAGGACAAACTGACAGACAAGTTTGTCTCCCTGTTGGAAACCTCTCGTACTACCCTTACCTGGGTCCCTACAGCTGACTCCTCCTCTGTCCCGGTTCTTGGGCCTTTTCCTCCCCTTTCTTCTGCTCTCCTGCCCTGCTGCTTTGGGCATGCCTGGGTTCCCTCTCCTCACCTGGATCCCTGTGGCTCACTCCTCTTCTGTCCCAGTCTCCTGGCTTATTCCTCTCCCTTCTCTGGTTCTCCTGCCTTGATGCTTTTGGCATGTCTGGGTTCCCTCTCCTCACCTGGATCCCTGTGACTCACACCCATTGGTCCCAGTCCCCTGGCTTGTCTCCGCTCTCCAGTTCTCCAGCCCTGATGCTTTGGATGTGCCTGGGTTCCCTCTCCTCACCTGGATCCCTGTGGCTGACTCCTCCTCTGTCCCAGTTCCTGGGCCTTTTACTCCCCTTTCTCCTGCTCTCCTGCCCTGCTGCTTTGCGTGCCTGGATTCCCTCTCCTCACCTGGGTCCCTTCGGCTCACTCCGGTCAGTCCCAGTCCCTGGGCCTATTCATCTCCATTCTCTGGTTCTCCTGCCCTGCTGCTTTGGGTGTGCATGGGTTCCCTCTCCTTACCTGGATCCCTGTAGCTGACTCCTACCTACTATACACCTACCCATCACTTAAACAACTATCTCTTGATTTGATATTTTGCATTTGAACAATAGTTTAAAAAAAATTTACTATCCAACCATTTTTCACATTAATCTGGATTTCCTTCCTCATCAAGTTCCTGGCTATAGAGCCAACATGTCTGTCAAGCTGGCAGCTGAAACAACCAGCTCTCCAGAAGGCCTCTTTCTATTACCATTCCCACCAATGGGCACTGTTGCTGCTCTTGATGCAGAAAAGGCAATTAGTGGAGAGAGGGTTCCAGTAAGATGGTGGAATAGGCAGAAAGACTGCACAGACCCTCTTCAGCAAAGAAAAGGAGAACCAATTAACATAGACACAGAAGATAATTCTGGAACCTTGAGCTTTGAAGGGAAAGATATAGAAGTGGACTAAACTCCAACTAGTAGAAGAATTTGCAGGAAAAGACTAAAAAAGAAGACATATGGAGCTGTGGTCTGTCAGTGATCCTGATGGCATAAAGAGCTTGGATATTGCTTAATGGTGTTAGGACCTAAGAATTAACCTAAAAATCAGCCGTGCTAGCCAGGGACTGCACAGAGGATTTCTCTGGTGGCTGGTGAATAATAGGGGAAGCAGTGAAGAGGAAGGTGGACTGAGCTGTGAACTTTTGCCTGTCCAGAGGATGCAGCCATTTTTAATGTTTACAAGTGGATTGACCATTTTGGATATTTAAAATGACAGTGTTCTCCCAGATTCCAGGGATTTAAGAATATGCTCCACTTTCTGGGAACCACAAGGACATTCTGGACACCAAAGACTGGAAAGGTGCGATATTCCACTTCTTATACCCCACACCCTCTTGATGAACAGAGGTGCAACCATCCTTGATTCCCACTCACCTTCTAGGCTGGCAGGAATTCCATTCCAGTCTGTGTGCTTGGATGGAGCCTGGGTGCCTTGCTGTGTCCTGTCCTGATTTTTTTTTTTTTTTTTTTTTTTTTTTTTTTTTTTTTTTTTTTTTTTTTTTTTGGTTATTGTTCCTGTGTGATTACACAGTGTGTTTTTTGTCTGCTTCCTTTTACTTTTTTAATGGTTATTCAATTGTTATTTTTGTATAAATGAGTGGGAGACAGCAGCAGTGCCCATAAGATACAACTACACCCACACCTCCTGCAGCTTCACTTACTGAGTAAGAGCCACCATTTCCTTCTCAACAAACTGACCAACAACAAACAACCACCAATAAGATCCTGAATCACCCTTAGTTACTCATCACAAACAATTAACAGAGATCTAAATACAACAACATCACAATGTCTTGGAGACAAAAAACCATCACAGTCCACACAAAGAAGCAAGACAAAGTGGTAGAAACAAGGGAGCAGGATAGAGACCCAGAACACATTCCTAAGGAAGAAGTAGAATTGGAATTTTCTGATAAGGAATTCAAAAGAATTATATTTAGGTATCTTTAAAGAATTGAGACACAGACAAGTAAAACACTGACAAAAATAAGGAAAACAGAGACAAAACCATATAACAATTTGGGAAGCAAATAGAAGAACAAAATGACAAAATAAATGAAAAATTAGAAATGATTAAATATCTACAGATAGAAATCCAGAATATTAATACTAAATTGTCAGAAATAGGTAACACATTGAAAGGGTAAAGGACTAGAACTGATGCAATGGAAGACAGAATTAATGAGATTGAAGACAAATACCTGAATACTTCTATGGAGAGGGATCAATCAGAAAAAAGATTAAAACAAAATGAAGAAAACCTACGGTTCATGTGGGATACCATCAAAAGGAATAACCTATGTGTCGTTGGAATTCCAGAACAGCAAGAGAAAAACAAAACCACTGGGAAGATTGTCCAAGATTTGCTGGAGGAGAACTTCCCTGATATGATGAAAGATAAGAATGTAACCATTCAGGAAGTCCAATGAACCCCAAACAGGATAGATCCCAAAAGAAAATCAGCAAGACATATCATCATCAAACTCACAAAAACCAAAGACAAAGACAGAATTCTGAAAGCAGCATAGGAAAAACAAAAAGTTACTTACAAAGGAGAGCCAGAAAGAATAAGCTCTGATTTCTCAGCAGAAACCATGCAAGTGAGAAGGCAATGGGATGGTATATAAAAAACCCTGAAAGAGGAAAATTTCAAACCAAGAGTTATATACTTGGCAAACTTGTCCCTCAAATATGATGGTGAAATTAGATTTCCAGATAAACAGAAATTAAGGGAATTTTTTAAAATCACACCAACCTTACAAGAGATACAAAAGGAAGTCCTTTGAGCAGAGAACCAATAATAGCAAACAAAAACTAACCATTAATACACAAGATGACATAACCCAGAAATCACAGCTATAGACATACCCAAAGTAAAATGAGCTTACAAGACTGTAAACAGGGAACCAGAGACATCAATTGGCAAATGAGGACAACTACAACCAAGAAGAGGAAAAATACTATGTAGTTACAGAACTTCAAAATGGTGAGGAAGTCAAGAAAATTGCAAGGTAGAATAGAGTATTCTAAATTTAGGGAGAAAATTAAAAATCACAGGGTAACCTCAGAGAAAAATGATAAACATTCATATCACAATAAAAAAGAGGACACGCACAAATATTCAGAAAATACTAAAACAACAGCAACAAAGGAAATGATAAAATGATTCATTAACATAATGAGCTCAGCAGTTCAGCACAGAAAATAATACTGAACAAAGAAACCAGGGACACCATGAAAAGACACATAACAAAATGACAGCAACCAATTCATACTTGTCAATAATTACCCTGAATGTTAATGGATTAAATGCACCACTCAAGAGATGGAGAGTTGCAGATTGGATAAGAAAACAAAACCCATCAATATGCTGCCTACAAGAGACACACCTTAGAGATAAAGACAAAAATAGACTAAAAATCAAAGGTTGGAAAAAGATATATCAAGCAAATGGCAACTGTAAGATAACAGGAGTGGCAATGTTAATTTCCGATCAAATTGACTTTAAGACAAAAACCACCATACAAGACAAGAAAGGACATTGTATAATGATTAAAGGATCAAAGATCATGAAAATATAACCATAATAAATATATACAGACCCAATGAAAGAGCCCCAAAATACATAACTCAGATTTTAAAAGAGTTGAAAAGGCAAATAGCTGACTCCACAGTCATAGTGGGAGACTTTAATACACCACTTTCTTTCAAAGATACAACTGGAAAGAAACTCAACAAAGATGCAGAAGACCTAAACAATACAATCCACCAACTTGAACTTATAGACATCTACAGAGCACTTCACCCACCAACAGCACAATATAAATTGCTTGCCAATGCATATGGAACATTTTCCATGATAGACCATATGTTGGGCCATAAACCAAGACTTAATAAATTGAAAAACATTGATATACTGCAAAGTATATTCTCAGATCATAATGCTATCAAACTAGAAACCAACAATAGGAAAATCAAGATAGGAAAAAAGAGTAAACACATGGAAACTGAACAACACCCTCCTTGAGAAAGATGGGGTAAGAGAAGAAATGAAAATTTAAATTCAAAAATTGAATTCAAAAATTCCTTGAATCAAACGAGAATGAAAACACACCATACCCAAATTGGTGGGACACAGCAAAAGCAGTGATCAGAGGCCAATTTATAGCAATAAGTGCACACATCAAATGAGAAGAAAGAGCCAAAATCAACACTTTAAA
>NW_006921597.1:17544908-17551252 GCF_000298275.1 Orycteropus afer afer | reverse complement strand
TAAGATCAACATCCAAAAATCAGTTGGATTCCTCTACACCAGCAAAGAGATTGCTGAAAAAGAAATAAGGAAATCAATACCGTTTACAATAGATACCAAAAAAATAAAATACTTGGTAATAAATCTTACCAGGGACACAAAAGACCTGTACAAAGAAAACTATAAAAAACTACTTCAAGAAACCATAACAGATCTACATAAATGGAAGAACACCCCATGCTCATGGATAGGAAGATTGAACATTGTGAAAATGTTGATTCTACACAAAGCAATCTATACATTCAATGCAATCCCAATCCAGATCCCATCAACATTCTTTGTTGTTGTTGTTGTTGTTATGTGCTGTCGAGTCGGCCCCGACTCATGGATATGGAAAAACGAATCACTAACTTTATATAGAAAGGAAAGAGACCTTGGAAAAGCAAAGCACTGTTGAAGAAGAACAACAAAGTAGGAGGTCTCACATTGCCGATCTCACACATACACAAAACAAACTCCAGATGGATAAAGACTTAAATGTGAAACCTAAAACTATAGAATTCCTCAAGAAAAAACTAGGGGCAAATTTAGGGGCCCTAATATATGGCATGAATAGATTACCAAGCATAACACAAAATGCACAAACAGCAGAAGAGAAACCAGATGATTGGGACCTTCTAAAAATTAAATTTTTATGTGCTTCCAAAGATTTCTCCAAAAGAATCAAAAGAGAACCTAAAGATTGGGGAAAAAAATATTTAGTAATGACATATCTGACAAGGGACTTATCTCTAGAATTTATAGAAAACTCCAACACCTCAATAACAAAAAGACAAACAATCTAATTAAATAATGGGCAGAAGACATGAATAGACACTTCATCAAGGAGGATATTCAAGTGGCCAACAAACATATGAAGAAATGCTCACTATCATTAGCTAGTAGAGAGTTGCAAATCAAAACAACGAGATACCATCTTGCTCCAGCACTAGTAGCAAAGTTCAACAAGACAGAAAATAACAAATGCTGGCAAGGATGTGGAGAGATTGGGACTCTCATACACTGCTGGTGGGACTGTAAAATGGTATAACCATTGTGGAAAGCAGTATGGCGATTCCTAGGTTGAACTAGTAGTTATGTTTATGAAGCAGGGAGTGTACCCAAGAACATGTATAGGATCAGCAGACAATGGTCCTATAAGTTTATCTGTATGATCTGAATTCCCAGGTGTATAGTAGAGTTTACAAGGGGCAAGGTTGTAGTCACTGCTTAGTCACAGCCAGCTACCCAGAGGGACCAAGTAGTTAAACCTGTGGGCTCTGGATCATAGTCGCAGGGGACATCAAGCTCAATTGGCATAACATACTATACAAAATATTGTTCCACTTCCTACTTTGGCGAGTAGTGACTGGGATCTTAACAGCTTACAAGCTGCCATCTAGATGCAATGATGGGTCTCTCTGCATCCAGAGCAAAGAAGAATGAAGAAAACCAAAAATTCATGGAAACAATTAGTCCTAGTGACTGGTACACCATCTGATCTGCAGCCTATATGACTATGAGACTAGAAGAACTAGATGGTGACCAGCTACCACTGTCAACCACTCAAAGGAGGATCTATGTAGGAGATCCTGGATAGAGAGGGAGAACAATGTGGAACAAAACTCAAAATCATTTGGAAAAATAAAAGGGGGGGGGGACAAGTTTTGCTGGTCCAATAGAGCCTGGTGGAACCACTGAGACTATATCCCCTAGCTGCCCTTCAGGTCTGGAATTGAACCCACCCATGTGGCTACCAGCCAAACAAAAGATAGGCATAGGAGTTGAACATTTACCTGAGATAGATGCACTCCTTGGAGAGAACAATCATGGAACAACAGAAGGGCTGTTTATGCACAGGGAGACAGGGGGCAGGAGTGCATGGAGGGATGGACACAGGGAAGAGGTAACTGTTAGGAGGAAGTGGGAGGGGAGCTGTTGCATTGTGGTAAATTGTAATCAATGTCATGAGATAAAGTGTATGTGAGCTGCTGTATGGAAAGTGAATTTTCTCTATTAACTTTCACCCAAATCACATTTTTTAAATAAAAAAAAAAAAGGTAACTGGTGTGTATTTTGAAGGAGCTCTTCCAAGAAGGGCCTGTGAATGGCTGGTGGGACCCAGGAGGAGGTTTGGGGAATTGTGTTGGTGGGGTAGTTTTGGGGCCTGTAGGCTGCAGCTGAAGTTGATCCGGCTGCCCACTTCTCCACAGCCTCAGCAGTTGAGCTCCTCTTCCAAATGGCTGTTACTCTAGGTTCTTGGACTTGGATTCCAAGACCTCCAAGACCTGCAGCATATAACTTGTTTATGCAGGGTCCTCCCCAGCCTAAAGGGTGGCAGCAGGTATCTGGGGCTCTGGAAGGGGCTGCTGCAGTGGGGGATGCAGGGGCATAGGCAGCATCCCTCACCAACTATTTGATCCTCAACCTTGCCAGTTGCCCAATCTGCAGAGCCACCAACAATGCCTCAATTCCAACAAAATATGTAATTTTATTTATTTTGTTCATGATGTTGAAAATATATTCAGCAAAACATGCACTAATTCAAATTTCTTTTCTTTTTATTCTGTTTCATTCATTTCTACCCCAATTTTTTTTTTTTTTTCCTTTTAATTGTGATCTGGGTGAAAGTTTACAGAAAGAAAACAAAAAACCAAACTCACTGCCACCAAGTTTAGTCAATTTGACTCATAGTGACCACTCCTTGGATTTCTGAGGCAGTATCTCTACAGAAGTAGATGTCCAGTCTTTTTACCGAGGAGTGGCTATGGGCTTTTAACCAGCAGCCTTCTGCAGTTCCTACACATTTTGTTTCATGACAGTGACTGAAATTCCCCCACAATGCAACAGCAGTCCTCCCACTTCCTCCCCATAGTTACCTCTTCCTGTATCCTTCCCTCCCATGCACTCCCACACCAACACTGCCCTTTTGTTCTCCCATGATTGATCTCTCCAAGGACTGTATCGACCTGATTTAAACGTTCACCCCATATGCCTGTTGTTTGGCTGGAAGCCACTGGAGTGAGTTCAGTTCCAAAACTTGAAGTTGCACTTCAGACAATAGACTAGGGGCCATAGTCTCAGGGGAATCACCAGGCTCTATCAGACCAGTAAACCTCATCTTTTTTTATGATTTTGAGTTTTGTTCCACATTGTTGTCCCACACTATCCAGAATTTCCTGCACTGATCTCCCTCTGAATGGGTGACAGTGATAGCCGGGCACCATCTATTTCTTCTGGACTCACAGTCATTAGGCTGAGGAGTACATGGTCTACCAGTCCTTTGGACTAATTGTTTCCATGTGTCTTTGGTTTTCTTCATTCTTCTTTGCTCTGGATGAAGAGAGACCCATCATTACATCTAGATGGTCATTTGCAAGATTTTAAGACCTCAGTTGCTACTCACCAAAGTAGGATGCAGAGCAATATTTTTGTTGTTATGTGCTGTCAAGTCATCTCTGACTCATGGAGACCCTATACCCAGTCTCATGCCAGCCTCATGATCCTTACTATATCTGAACCCATCACTGCAGCCACTGTGTCAATCCATCTTGTTGAGGGCCTTCCCCTCTTTCGTTGACCCTCCACTTTACAAAGCAAGACATTATTCTGCAGAGAATGGTCCCTTCTGACAATATGACCTAGGTAGATGAGACAAAGTCTGGCCATCCTCACTTCTAAGGATCATTCCAGCTGCACTTCCAGGACAGATCTGTTAATTCTTTTAGCACTCCATGGTACTTTCAGAATTCTTCGCCAACACATCTCAAAAGCATCAATTCTTCTTCAGGCTTCCTTGTTCATTGTTCAGCTTTCACATGCATAGGAGGCAATTGAAAGTACCATGGCTTGGGTTAGGCACATCTTAGTCTTCCAGGAGATATCTTTGCTCTGCAGCACTTGAAAGAGGTCTTTTGCAACAGGTTTGCCCAATAGAATACATGTTTTGATGTCTTGACTGCTGCTTCCATTGGTGTTGATTGTAGAACCAAGTAATATGAAGTCTTTGACAACTTCAATCTTTTCTCCGTCTATCGTGATGCTGCTTCTTGGTCCAGGTGTGAGGATTTTTGTTTTCTTTATATCGAGGTGTAATCCATACTGAAGACTGTAGTCTTTAATCTTCATCAGTAAATGCTCCAAGTCATCCTCACTTTCAACAAGCAAAGTTGTATAATCTGCATATTGCAGGTTATTAATGAGTCTTCCCCCAGTCCTCATGCCATGTTCTTCTTCATATAATCCAGCTTCTTGGATTATTTGGTCAGCATACAAGTTGAATAAGTATGGTGAAAGGATACAACCCTGACACACTCCCTTCTTGATTTGAAACCATGCACTATCCCCTTGTTCTGTTCAAATGACAGCCTCCTGGTCTATGTACTGGTTCCTCATGAGTGCAATTAAGTGTTCTGGAATTCCCATTCTTCTCAATGTTACCCACAATTTGTTATGATCCACACAATCGAATGCCTTTGCATAGCCTATAAAACACAAGTAAACATCTTTCTGTTATTCTTTGCTTTGAGCCAAGATCTATCTGACATCAGCTATGATATCCCTCACTCCACATCCCCTTCTGAATCCTTGCATTTCTGGACGTTCTCTGTCAATATACTGCTGCAACTGTTTTTGAATTATCTTCGGTAAGATTTTACTTGTGTGATATCAATGATATTGATGGATACTTTCCACATTCTGTGGGATCACCTTTCTTTGGAATGTGTACAAATATGAATCTCTTCCTGTAAGTTGGCCAGGTAGCTGTCTTCCAAATCTTTTGGCATAGCCAAGTGAATGCCTCCAGCATAGCCTCCATTTGCTGAAACATCTTCATGAGTATTCTGTCAATTCCTGGAGTCTTGTTTTTCACCAGTTCCTTCATTGCAGCTTTAACGTCTTCCTTCAATACCATTGGTTCTTGATCATAGGCCACCTCCTGAAATGGATGATCATCTACCAATTCTTTTTTGGTATAGTGACTCTGTGTGTTCCATCCATCTTCTTTTTATGTTTCCTGCACTTTTGAATGTATTGCCCATGGAATCTTTCAGTATTGCAAGTCAAAGCTTAAATTTGTCCTCCAGTTCTTTTAGGTTAAGAAATGCCAAGTGTGTTCTTCCCTTTTGGTTTTCTAACTCCAGGTCTTTGCACATTTCATTATAATAACTGATTTTGTCTACTTGAGCTGCTCTTTGAAATCTTCTGTTCAGATCTTTTATCCTGTTGATTCTTCCATTTGCTTTAGCTATATTCTGCTCACGGGCAAGTTTCAGAGTCATTCTGACATCCATTTTGGTCTTTTCTTCCTTTCCTGTCTTTTCAATGACCTTTTGCTTTCTTCATGGATGATGTTCTTGATGTCATCCTACAATTCCTCTGGTTGTCAGTCACTGGTGTGCAATGCATCAAATGTATTCTTTAGGTGGTCTCCAAATTCAGGATGGATATAATCAAGGTCTTATTTTGGTTCTTGTGGACTTGTTTTAATTGTCTTCAACTTCAGCTTCAACTTGCTTATGAGCAGTTGATGGTCTGTTCCACAATCACCTCATGGCCTTATTTTGGTGGAAAATATTGAGCTCCTCCATCATTTCTTGCCATAGATGTAGTGCATCTGATTCCCGTGTACTCTGTCTGCTGAAATCCACCTATATAGCCACTGTTTGTGTTGTTGAAAAAAGGTATTTGCAGTGAATAAGCCCTTGGTCTTGCAAATTTCTATCATGTGATCTCCAACATTATTTCTGTCACTAAGGCCAAAGTTTCCAACTATGAGTGAGTCTTCTTTGTTTCCAACTTTTGCATTACAATCACTGGTGTTAAATAATACATCTTGATTCCATATTCAGTCAATTTCAGACTGCAGAAGTTGGTAAAAATCTTCAATTTCCTCATCTTTGGCTTTGGTGGTTGGTGCATAGTTTGAATAATAGTAATATTAACTGCTTTTCCTCGTAGGTGTATTGATATTATCCTACCACTGACAGCATTGTACTTCAGGATAGATTTTCAGGCATTCTCTGTAATGATGTATGCCACCCTGTTCCTCTTTAATTTGTCATTCCTGGCATAGTAAATCATATGGTTGTCTGATTCAAAATAGCCAAAACCAGTCTATTTCTGCTCACCAATGCCTAGGATATCAATCTTTATGCATTGTGTTTCATTTTTGACAACTTCCAATTTTCCTAGATTCATACTTTGTACATTCCATGTTCTGATTATTAATGAATGTTTGCAGCACTTTCTTTTCCTTTTGAGTCATACTAGATCAGCAAATGGAGGTCCCAAAAGATTTACTCCGTGTCATTAATGTTGGCCCT
>NW_006921597.1:17542797-17544808 GCF_000298275.1 Orycteropus afer afer | reverse complement strand
GATGTCTTGACTGCTGCTTCCATTGGTGTTGATTGTAGAACCAAGTAATATGAAGTCTTTGACAACTTCAATCTTTTCTCCATCTGTCATGATGCTGCTTCTTGGTCCAGGTGTGAGGATTTTTGTTTTCTTTATATCAAGGTGTAATCCATACTGAAGACTGTAGTCTTTAATCTTCATCAGTAAATGCTCCAAGTCATCCTCACTTTCAACAAGCAAAGTTGTATCATCTGCATATTGCGGGTTATTAATGAATCTTCCTCCAATCCTCATGCCATATTCTTCTTCATATAGTCCAGCTTCTTGGATTATTTGCTGAGCATACAGGTTGAATAAGTATGGTGAAAGGATACAACCCTGACACACTCCCTCCCTTCTTGATTTTAAACCATGCAGTATCCCCTTTTTCTGTTTGAATGACAGCCTCCTTGTCTACGCACAGGTTCCTTATGAGTACAATTAAGTGTTCTGGAATTTCCATTCTTCTCAATGTTATCCACAATTTGTTATGATGCACACAATCGAATGCCTTTGCATAGGCTATAAAACACAAGTAAACATCTTTCTGTTATCCTTTGGTTCGAGCCAAGATCCATCTGACATCAGCTATGATATCCCTCACTCCATATCCCCTCCTGAATCCAGCTTGCATTTCTGGAATTTCTCTGTCAATATACTGCTTCAACTGTTTTTGAATTATCTTCAGTAAGATTTTACTTGTGTGTGATATCAATGATATTATTGGATACTTTCCACATTCTGTGAGATCACCTTTCTTTGGAATGGGTACAAATATGGATCTCTTCCAGTAAGTTGGCCAGATCTCTTGGCATAGCCAAGTGAGTGCCTCCAGTGCAGCATCCATTTGTTGAAACATCTCAGTGGGTATTAGGTCAATTCCTGGAGCCTTGTTTTTCACCAATTCCTTCAGTGCAGCTTCGTCTTCTTTCTTCAATACTATTGGTTCTTGATCATAGGCCACCTCCTGAAATGGATGATCATCTACCAATTATTTTTGGTATAGTGACTCTGTGTAATCCATCCATCTTCTTTTTATATTTCCTGCACCATTGAATGTATTGCCTGTGGAATCTTTCAATATTGCAAGTCAAGGCTTAAATTTTCCCCCCAGTTCTTTCAGGTTGAGAAATGCCAAGTGTGTTCTTCCCTTTTGGTTATCTAACTCCAGGGCTTTGCACATTTCATTATAATAATTGGCTTCTTGAGCTGCTCTTTGAAATCATCTGTTCAGCTCTTTTATCCTGTCGATTCTTCCACCTGCTTTAGCTACTCTCTGCTCAAGGGCAAGTTTCAGAGTCATTCTGACATCCATTTGGTCTTTTCTTCCTTTCTTGTCTTTTTTTTTTTTTTCAACCTTGCAAGAAAGTTCAATTTATTGAAAATTGTTTTCTCCAGGGCTAAACAGAGGCAGCTTTCTCTTTGGCTCTCTCGCAAAGAAAATTTTTCAGGGTTCGGGAAACCACAGTTGCTGAGCCTAATTCATTTTCCCTTTTCTTTTAGCTCATGTAACAGTTACTAAAGGAGAGTGGTGTGATGTGGAGTGATTTTTTTTTTCCCCCTCTCTCTCTTTCTCATTTTGGTAGCTTATTGGCACACACTCCCAAAGGCCTTAGAGAGCTGTGTCACTAAAAGAATTTATGACAGTCAGTAGGGACAGCCCAAATATGAGCTGGTGTGAACCCGGCATCCCTCTGGAACAGTCCCATGTTGCTGCTTTACGGAGCACCGTTGCTACCCAAAGATGCAGGCTTATTCACTAGAACTTTCTCCTCAAGTTGCCAAACATATAACTTGTTATAAAATTTTCCCAGTGTGTATCTCCATAGGTGGTTAGAACCCATCTGGCACAGTCTTCTGTCACCTCTGCAAATGCTCTTCTTGGTAGTGAGTGGTTAACGAGTTGACAGAGCAAATCCGACTATTCTGAAATTTCAATTTTTGCCTGTGAACTGTGGTTCTACTTGTAGGTGTCAGAAAAAAAAAAAAAAAA
>NW_006921597.1:17541381-17542577 GCF_000298275.1 Orycteropus afer afer | reverse complement strand
CTCCCGATAATTACCTCTTCCCTGTGTCCATCCCTCCATGCAATCCCGACCCCTGACCTGTCTCCTGGTGCATAAACAGCCCTTCTTTCTCCCATGATTGTTCTCTCTAAGGAGGGTATCTACCTCAGGTAAATGTTCAACTCATATGCCTGTCTTTTGCTCGGCTGGAAGCCATAGGTGTGGGTTCAATTCCAGATGTGATGGGCAGCTAGGGGCCATAGTCTCAGTGGTTCCACCAGGCTCTATCGGACCAGCAAACCTGGTCTCTCCCCTTTATTTTTTCCTCCAAATGATATTGAGTTTTGTCCACATTGTTCTCCCTCTCTATCCAGGATCTCCTACATAGACCCCCTTCCAAGTGGTTTACATTGGTAGCCGGTCACCATCTAGTTCTTCTGGTCTCATAGTTGTATAGGCTGCAGATTGGATGGTGTATCAGTTGCTAGGACTGATTGTATTCATGAATTTTGGGTTTTCTTCATTCTTCTTTGCTCTGGACAAGGAGAGACCCATTGTTGCATCTAGATGACAGCTTGCAAGCTTTTAAAATCCCAGTCACTACTCGCCAAAGTAGGAGGTGGAACAATGTTTTGTGTAGTATGTTATGCCAATTGAGCTTGATGTCCTCTGTGACTATGGTCCCGAGCCCACAGGTTCAACTACTCCATCCCCCTGGGTAGCTGGCTGTGACCAAGCAGTGACTATCACCTTGCCTCTTGTCAGCTGTACTATACACCTGGGAATTCAGATCATAAACATAAACTTATAGGACCATTGTCTGCCAACCTTATACATGTTCTTGGGTACACGCTCCACTTCATAGACATACCTACTAGTTCAGCCTGTCCACCCATCTATCCACCCGTAAACCCATGTTTGCTTTCACTGACAATGCAGTACTGTATATGCAAAAGGGTTCATCTTTGGTATCTGTACCTCTCATGTACCTCTCTATGTCTTTCTCTTCCTCAATGCCACTATATTGATCACTCACATTTGGTACATTGCCATTCTCTTCACCCAAATCAATACTTATCTCTATCTATCTAACAATGTTCCCTACCTCCGCTCCCACCACTGGTAACCAACAAAGAAAATTTCCTTCCATAGATAAACCTTTCCTTGACTTTTACAATAATGGACTAATACAATATTTGTCCTTTTGTGATTGACATATTTCACTCAGCATAATGTCC
>NW_006921597.1:17539916-17540805 GCF_000298275.1 Orycteropus afer afer | reverse complement strand
TGTTTGTTGGCCGCTTGAATATTCTCCTCAGTAAAGTTGTCTATTCATGTCTTCTGCCCATTTTTTAATTGGATTGTTTATCTTTTTTTCTATTGAGGTGTTGGAGTTTTCTATAAATTGTAGAAATAATTCCCTTGTCAGATATGTCATTACTAAATATATTTTCCCAATCTGTAGGTTCTCTTTGGGATCTTTTGGAGAAGTCTTTGGAAGCACATAAAATTTAGTTCTTAGAAGGTCCTATTCATCTGGTTTCTCTTCTGCTGTTTGTGCATTTTGAGTTATGCTTGATAGTCTATTTATGCCATGTATTACAGCCCCTAAATTTGCCCCTAATTTTTCTTTGAGGAACTCTATAATTTTAGGTTTCACATTTAAGTCTTTGATCCATCTGGAGGTAGTTTTTACATATGGTGTGAGGTAGAGATCTAGTTTCATTTTTTCTGCTAATGAATCTCCAGTTTTGCCAGCACCATTTATTAAAAAAAATCCTCTTCCCCATTTAATGGATTTCAGTTCCTTGTCAAAGAACAGCTGACCATAGATCACTGGATCTATTTTTGGGTTCTCAATTCTATTCCATTGGTTTTTGTATCTATCATTAAACCAATACCATGCAATTTTGACTACTGTGGCTGAATAGTAGGTTTTGAGATCCGGCAGAGTGAGACCTCCTACTTTGTTCTTCTTCAATAGTGCTTTGTTTATCCGAGGTCTCTTTCCTTTCCATATAAAGTTAGTTATTGGTTTTTCCATATCTCTAAAGAATGTTGAGTTTTGGATTAGGATTGCATTGAAAGTATAGATTGGTTTTGTGTAGAATCAACATTTTCACATGTTCAATCTTCCTATCCATGAGCATGGGGTGTTCTTCCATTTATGTAGATCT
>NW_006921597.1:17524426-17525805 GCF_000298275.1 Orycteropus afer afer | reverse complement strand
TCTTTGGTCTGTCTCTCAATCCTTTGAAGATACCTAAAGATAATTCTTTTGAATTCCTTATCAGAGAGTTCCAATGCTGCTTCTTCCTTGAGGATGTGTTCTGGATCTGTATCCTGTTCCCTTGTTTCTACCACTTTATCTTGCTTCTTTGTGTGGACTGTGATGGTCTGTTGTCTCCAAGACATCATGGCGTTGTTGTATTTAGATCTCTGTTAACTGTTTGTGAAGAGCAAGGGTGACTCAGGCTCTTCTTGGTGATTGTTTATTGTTGTCCCATTGGTGGAGAAGGTGATGTCTCTCAGTCAGTAAGTGAAGTTGCAGGAGGGGTGGGTGTAGTTGTGTCTTATGGGGACTGTTGCAGACTCCCACTCAATTAGACAAAAATTACAACTGAATAACCATCAAAAAACTAAAAGCACATGGACAAAAAATACACCATGTAATCACACAGGAATAGTGACCAAAAAAAAAGGAAAAGGGAAAAAGAAGAAAAAAACAAGAACACCTGCAATATCTGGGTATAGGGCAGTTAAGAGAAAAAAAGGTAGAGAAGGAGAATAATGAAGAAAAAAATGGGAAAAATGCAGAAAGCAAAACAAGAAACAGGGTTAACCATGAGAAAAAAAAAAATTGCAACCATGAACAGGGAAAAGAAAAAGAGCTGAAAACTAGGACCTGAGAGGGGAAGAATAAAGAATAATAGTAAGAAGGACAAATGTATTATTAATAATAGTAGTTTTAAAACAGACAATAACAAGCAAAGTAAAAACCAGAAAAAAAAGAAAAAGAAAAAAATCAAGGGAGGTCAGGGCAGGGCAGGGCACCCAGGCTCTGCCTGAGCACACAGACTGGGATGGAGTTCCTGTGGGCCCAGAAGGTGGGTGGGAGTGGGGGATGGCTGCACCTCCATTCACCAAGGGGTGTGGGGTATAAGAATAACAAGAGGAATATCGCACCTTTTCAGTCATCCAGGTCAGGAGTGTCCTTGTGGTTACTGGCAAGCAGAACCTTTTCTTAAGCCCCTGGAATCTCCGAGAACGCTGTCTCTTTAAATATCCAAAATGGTCAAGCCACTTGTAAACATTTAAAATGGCGGCACTCTCCAGACAGGCACAAGTCCACAACTCGGCCCACCTTTCTCTTCCTTGGTACTTCATGTTTTATTCCCCAGCCACCACAGCAGTCCTCTGTGCAGTCCCTGGCTAGCAGGGCTAATTTTTAGGTTAATTCTTGGGTCCTACCACCACTCAGCACTCTCCAAGCTGTCTGTGCCATGCCGTCAGGCTTGCTCAGGATGCTGCCAGACCGCAGCTTCGTATGTCTCCTTTTTTGGTATTTTCATGCAAATTCTTCTGCTAGTTGGGGTTTAGTCCACTTCT
>NW_006921597.1:17523468-17524084 GCF_000298275.1 Orycteropus afer afer | reverse complement strand
ATCAGACATTCTTTACTAGTCAAGCTAAACTACTGTTTAGTTTTAGGAAGACATCAAGGGATGATTTGTTTAAGGTGTAAACATTATCACAGAGCAATCATTTCAGAGTTTCATCAGCCTCCATGGTTCCAGAAAGCCTGGAGTCAATGAGAATTTGAAATTCTGTTCTGCATTTTCCCTGTTTTGATCAGGATTCTTGTACAGACAAAATCTTTGATCAATATGTTCAGTAATGATAGGTAGCCTGGCACCATCCAGTACTTCTTGTTTCATGGCAAAGGTGGAGTTATTCATGGAGGAAATTAACCACACATATTACATCCTCTTCCTACTCCTGGCACTGCTTCTTCTTTTGTTGGAGGAATAGAGACCAATTGTTGTGTTTTGGATGTGTTTTGCAATTTTTTAAATACTTTTTAATTGTTATTTGGGTGAAAGTTTACATAGCAATTTTGTTTTCCATTCAAAAGTTCATACCAATTTTGTTTCACAACACTGATTGCAATCCCCACTTCCTCCTTATGGTTATTTTTTCTGTGTTCTTCTTTCTTAAGAATTCTTGCCCTTTGAGTTTTCTCCCTGTACAAATAAGCCTGCAAGGTGTTTTTTTTTTTTT
>NW_006921597.1:17475555-17523368 GCF_000298275.1 Orycteropus afer afer | reverse complement strand
TTTTTTTTTTTTTTTTTTTTTAATTTTTATTGTGATTTGGATGAAAGTTAACAAATTCATTTTCCATACAGTAGTTGATACACATTTTGCCTCATGACATTGACTGCAATTTCCCACAATGTTAACAAATCTCTTTCCACTTCCCTTCCATAGTTACCTCTTCCCTGTGTCCTTCCCTCTCATGCACTCCTGCCTCCGAAATGGTCTCCCTGTGTATATACAGCCCTTCTATTCTCCCATGATTAAGCTCTCTCAGGAGTGCATGTACCTGATATAAATATTCAGCCTATATGCCAGTCTTTCATTTGGCTGGAAGCCACAGGAGTGAGTTCAATTCACTAGGGGCCATAGTCTCAGGAGTCCCACCAGGCTATAGTAGACAAGCAAACCTGATCTTTTTTATATATAATTTTGAGTTTTGTTCCATATTGTTCTCCCAGTTTATCCAGGATGTCCTACACAGATCTCCCTCTGAGTGGTTGACAGTGGTAGCCAGGCACCTGCAAGCTTTTAAGACCCTAGGCACTATGTAATGAACTAAGAGGTGGAACAGAAGCACTAAACATATTATTAGGCCAAATAAATGGGGTTGTCCCATGAAATCATGACCCTAATCTTCCAAACCAAGGACCCAAATCTCATGAGGTTTTTTGTTATACATAAGCAGCCTTAGCAGTTACTTTTTTTTCAGTCTTTGCTATATCTATCACACAACCCTTGCCAATTCAACATTTCATAGGTATACATGTTATTGACATCAATTGCAAAAATTAGTTGCAGGCACACCATTTTACTTGAATCGTTATTGTTTCTTTTCTTCTGGTAACTGTCAGCTTTTTTTGGTTGTTCTTTTTCTAATTTTTGGGGATGTTGGGTTAAAGTGTTGATTTTGGCTCTTTCTTTTTGGATGCATGCATTTATTGTTATAAGTTGGCCTCTGATCACTGCTTTTGCTGTGTCTCAAATATTTTGGTATGTTGTGTTTTCATTCAAGGAATTTTTTAATTTCATTTTTATCTCCTCTATTACCCACTAATTTTCAAGGAGGGTGTTATTCAATTTCCATGTGTTTGTGTTCTCCCTATTGTTGATTTCTAATTTGATAGCACTGTGATCTGAGAAGATGCTTTGCAGTATTTCAATGTTTTTAAATGTATTAAGGCTTGCTTTACAGCCTACCATATGGCCTATCCTGAAGAATCTTCATTGTGCTCTGAAAAAGAATGCATATTGATTGTGCTGTTGTTAGGTGAAGTGCGCTGTAGATGTCTGTAAAGTCAAGTTGGTGGATTATATTGTTTAGTTCTTCTGCATATTTGTTGAGTTTCTTTCCAGTTGTTCTATCTTTGATTGGAACAGTGGATTAAAGACTGTGGAGTCATCTATTTGTCTTTACAATTCTGTTAAAGTCTGATTTATATATTTTGGGGGACTTTCACTGGGTGCATAGATATTTTTTATAGTTATATTCTCTTGATCAATTGATCTTTTAATCATTATATAATGTCTTTCCTTGTCTCTTGTGGTGGTCTTTGTCTTAAAGTCAATTTTATCAGAAATTAATATTGCTACTCTTGCTCGTTTATGGTTGCCATTTGCTTGATATATCTTTTCCCAATCTTTGATTTTTAGTCTATTTGTGTCTTTGTCTATTATGGTGTGTCTCTTGTAGACAGCATATTATTGGCTATGTTTTCTCATCCAGTCTGCAACTCTCCATCTCTTGAGTGGTGCATTTAATCCATTGACTTTCAATGTAATTATCAACAAGTATAAATCTGTTGCTGTCATTTTGTTATGTGTTTTTTCGTGGTGCTGCTGATTGTTTTGCTCTGTATATTTTTCTGTGCTGAGCTAATTTTCCTTAAGAATCATGTTATCACTTCCTTTGTTGCTATTGTTTTAGTATTTGCTAAATATTTGTGCCCTACCTGTCCCAGCCCTCCAAAAGCCATCTGCCACTGCTTCCAGCTTGCCCTACCTATTCCAGGCCCCAAAATCTCTCTGCCACTGGTTCCCAGCCTGCGTACCTGTTCCAGTCCTCCAAAAAAGCGATCTGCTTTTGGAGGACTAGACCAGTAGGGCAGACCAGGAAGCAGGAGTGGAGCAGTTTGGAACAGCTAAGGGAGATAAACTTGTCTGTCAGTTTGTCATCCACTGGTGGCTTGCGTGTTGCTGTGAGGCTGGAGGCTATTCCACTTGTGTTTCCAATGCCAACAGAGTTACCCACGGTGGACAGGTTTCAGTGGAGCTTCCAGACTAAGACAGACTTGGAAAAAGGAAGAGGCCATCCACTTCTCAAATAATTGGCCAGTGAAAATTTTATGAATAGTGTTGAAACAACTGTCTGATATATTACTGAAAAACTTCATGAATAGCCCTGAAACATTATCTGATATACTCACAGAAGATGAGTGCTTCAGCTCAGAAGGCACTCAAAATATGACTAGGAAAGAGCTGCCTCCTCAGAATAGGGCCAACATTAATGACACGGAGTAAATCTTTTGGGACCTCCATTTGCTGATCTAGTATGACTCAAAAGGAAAAGAAAGTGCTGCAAACATTCATTAATAATCAGAACATGGAATGTACAAAGTATGAATCTAGGAAAATTGGAAGTTGTCAAAAATGAAACACAATGCATAAAGATTGATATCCTAGGCATTGGTGAGCAGAAATAGACTGGTTTTGGCTATTTTGAATCAGACAACCATATGATTTACTATGCCAGGAATGACAAATTAAAGAGGAACAGGGTGGCATACATCATTACAGAGAATGCCTGAAAATCTATCCTGAAGTACAATGCTGTCAGTGGTAGGATAATATCAATACACCTACGAGGAAAAGCAGTTAATATTACTATTATTCAAACTATGCACCAACCACCAAAGCCAAAGATGAGGAAATTGAAGATTTTTACCAACTTCTGCAGTCTGAAATTGACTGAATATGGAATCAAGATGTATTATTTAACACCAGTGATTGTAATGCAAAAGTTGGAAACAAAGAAGACTCACTCATAGTTGGAAACTTTGGCCTTAGTGACAGAAATAATGTTGGAGATCACATGATAGAAATTTGCAAGACCAAGGGCTTATTCACTGCAAATACCTTTTTTCAACAACACAAACAGTGGCTATATAGGTGGATTTCAGCAGACAGAGTACACGGGAATCAGATGCACTACATCTATGGCAAGAAATGATGGAGGAGCTCAATATTTTCCACCAAAATAAGGCCATGAGGTGATTGTGGAACAGACCATCAACTGCTCATAAGCAAGTTGAAGCTGAAGTTGAAGACAATTAAAACAAGTCCACAAGAACCAAAATAAGACCTTGATTATATCCATCCTGAATTTGGAGACCACCTAAAGAATACATTTGATGCATTGCACACCAGTGACTGACAACCAGAGGAATTGTAGGATGACATCAAGAACATCATCCATGAAGAAAGCAAAAGGTCATTGAAAAGACAGGAAAGGAAGAAAAGACCAAAATGGATGTCAGAATGACTCTGAAACTTGCCCGTGAGCAGAATATAGCTAAAGCAAATGGAAGAATCAACAGGATAAAAGATCTGAACAGAAGATTTCAAAGAGCAGCTCAAGTAGACAAAATCAGTTATTATAATGAAATGTGCAAAGACCTGGAGTTAGAAAACCAAAAGGGAAGAACACACTTGGCATTTCTTAACCTAAAAGAACTGGAGGACAAATTTAAGCTTTGACTTGCAATACTGAAAGATTCCATGGGCAATACATTCAAAAGTGCAGGAAACATAAAAAGAAGATGGATGGAACACACAGAGTCACTATACCAAAAAAGAATTGGTAGATGATCATCCATTTCAGGAGGTGGCCTATGATCAAGAACCAATGGTATTGAAGGAAGACGTTAAAGCTGCAATGAAGGAACTGGTGAAAAACAAGACTCCAGGAATTGACAGAATACTCATGAAGATGTTTCAGCAAATGGAGGCTATGCTGGAGGCATTCACTTGGCTATGCCAAAAGATTTGGAAGACAGCTACCTGGCCAACTTACAGGAAGAGATTCATATTTGTACACATTCCAAAGAAAGGTGATCCCACAGAATGTGGAAAGTATCCATCAATATCATTGATATCACACAAGTAAAATCTTACCGAAGATAATTCAAAAACAGTTGCAGCAGTATATTGACAGAGAACGTCCAGAAATGCAAGGATTCAGAAGGGGATGTGGAGTGAGGGATATCATAGCTGATGTCAGATAGATCTTGGCTCAAAGCAAAGAATAACAGAAAGATGTTTACTTGTGTTTTATAGGCTATGCAAAGGCATTCGATTGTGTGGATCATAACAAATTGTGGGTAACATTGAGAAGAATGGGAATTCCAGAACACTTAATTGCACTCATGAGGAACCAGTACATAGACCAGGAGGCTGTCATTTGAACAGAACAAGGGGATAGTGCATGGTTTCAAATCAAGAAGGGAGTGTGTCAGGGTTGTATCCTTTCACCATACTTATTCAACTTGTATGCTGACCAAATAATCCAAGAAGCTGGATTATATGAAGAAGAACATGGCATGAGGACTGGGGGAAGACTCATTAATAACCTGCAATATGCAGATTATACAACTTTGCTTGTTGAAAGTGAGGATGACTTGGAGCATTTACTGATGAAGATTAAAGACTACAGTCTTCAGTATGGATTACACCTCGATATAAAGAAAACAAAAATCCTCACACCTGGACCAAGAAGCAGCATCACGATAGACGGAGAAAAGATTGAAGTTGTCAAAGACTTCATATTACTTGGTTCTACAATCAACACCAATGGAAGCAGCAGTCAAGACATCAAAACATGTATTCTATTGGGCAAACCTGTTGCAAAAGACCTCTTTCAAGTGCTGCAGAGTAAAGACATCTCCTGGAAGACTAAGATGTGCCTAACCCAAGCCATGGTATTTTCAACTGCCTCCTATGCAAGAGCTGAACAATGAATAAGGAAGACTGTAGAAGCGTTGATGCTTTTGAGTTGTGTTGGCAAAGAATTCTGAAAGTACCATGGAGTGCTAAAAGAACTAACAAATCTGTCCTGGGAGAAGTGCAGCTGGAATGCTCCTTGGAAATGAGGATGGCCAGACTTTGTCTCACCTACCTAGGTCATAGGAGCTCTGGTAGCATAGTACCTAAGACACTTGACTGTCTGGTAGCATAGTACCTAAGACACTTGACTGGTAACCAGAAGGCAGGTGGTTCAAACCCGCCAGCCACTCCTCGGAAGGAAGATGGGGCAATCTACTTCCATAGTGATACTGCCTCGGAAACCCAAGGAGGGGTTGCTATGAGTTGGGTCCAACTCAACAGCACATAACACGACCACCACCACCTAGGTCATATTGTCAGAAGGGACCACTCTCTGGAGAAGATGTTATGCTTGGTAGAGGGTCAATGAAAGAGGGGAAGGCCCTCAACAAGATGGACTGCAGTGATGGGCTCAGGTACATTACGGATTGTGAGGCTGGTACAGGACTGGGCAATGTTTCATTCTATTGTACATAAGGTCACTATGAGTTGGAGATGACTCAATGGCACATAACAACAACAGCAATTATTTGTGCTTGTCCTCTTTTTTATTTTGATGTGAAGGTTTATCATTTCTCTGTGAGGTTACCCCGTGATTTATAATTTTCTTCCCAAGTTTAGAACAGTCCATTATATCTTGCAATTTTCTTGACTACCTCACCATTTAGAAGTTCTTTAACTACACAATTTTTTCCCTCTTTTTGGTTTCTAGTTGTCCTCATTTGCCAATCAATGTCTCTGATTCTGTGTTTATAATCCTGTAGGCTTTGTAAACCAAAAAAATTTACTTTGGATACTTCCATAACTGGGTTGGTTTCTCGATTATGTCATCATGTGTGTTAATGGTCAGTTGTTGTTCGCTGTTGTTGGTTCTCTGTCCAAAGGACTCCCTTTATCATCTCTTGTAAGGTTGGTCTGGTTTTAATAAATTCCTTTAATTTCTGCTTAAATGAGAATGCCCTTCTTTCACCATTATATTTGGGGCATAATTCTGCCTGGTATATAATTCTTGGTTGGAAATTTTTCTCTTTCCGGGTTTTATATATAGTATCCCATTGCTTTCTTGCTTACATAGTTTCTGCTGAGAAATCAGAGCTTAGTCTTATTGGTTGCCCTTTGTAGGTAACTTTTCGTATTTCCTGTGCTGCTTTCAGGATTCTTTCTTTGTCTTTGGTTTTGGTGAGTTTGATGATGATATGCATTGGTGATTTTCTTTTGGGGTTTATCCTGCTTGGCGTTCTTTGGACATCTTGAGTGGATATATTCTCATCTTTCATCGTATCAGGGAAATTCTCTTCCAACAAATCTTCAACAATTTTCTCTGTGGTTTTATTTGTCTCTTCTTGTTCTGGAATTCCAATTACATGTATGGTAGCATAGTGGCTAAGACGCTTGCCTGCTAACCAGAGGGCTGGCAGTTCAAACCCACCAGCCACTCCTTGGAAGGAAGGTTGGGCAATCCTACTTACGTAGTGATATTGCCTAGGAAACCCAAGGAGAGGTCGCTATGAGTCGGGTTTGACTCGACGGCACATAACAACAACAACAACACACAAACCTTAGGCTGTCTTCACTTTGTTTTGATCTTTTTTTCTGATTGATCCCTTTCCAAACAAGTATTGAGGTATTTGCCTTCAATCTCACTAATTCTGTCTTCCATCGACTCTATTCTCTTCCTTTACCCATTCAATCTGTTATCTATTTCTGAAAATTTACTATTAATCTTCTGGATTTCGATCTGCAGACTTTGTACCATTTCTAATCTTTCATTTATTTTGTCATGTTGTTCTTGTACTGTCTTCCGAAATTGTTCTAGGGTTATCTCTGTTTTCCTCAATTTTGTCAGTGTTTTCCTTGATATGTCTCTCACTCCATCGAAGGTACCTAAATACAATTCTTCTGAATTCCTTATAAGGGAGTTCCAATGCTGCTGCTTCTTCTAGGATGTGTTCTGGGTCTGTATCCTGGCCTCTTGTTCCTCCTGCTTAATCTTGCTTCTTTGTGTGGACTGTCACACTCTGTTGTCTCCAAGACATGATGTTTTTGTGTTTATATTTAATTGATGGTTGTATATTGGAGTGATTTGCCCAAGACTTTCATTTTCTTTGTTTTGTTTGGGTGTATCTGAGTAACCATGGCACTGTGCTCCTTTATTAGCTAGTTGGCATCACTTATGTACTCACCACCTGTCTCCTTTCCATTCATCTGCCTCCCATGTCTGTGCTGTCTTTGGCAAGCAGAGTCTATTCTTAGTTCCCTGGAATCTAAACCGAGAATGCTTTCACCTTAACTCTCCAAAATGACCACTGCTTATAAACATTCAAAGTGGCTGGGCCCAACCACCTCTTGTAAACATTCAAGATGGTTGTACACTCTGGACAGCAGAAAGTCCACAGCTCAGTTTGCCTCCTCCTTTGTTGTTTTCCTTTTCAGTCATCAGCTACTCAAGCAGTAGTCCATGCAGCCCTTGGAGAGCAGAGCTATTTTTAGGTTAATTCTCAAGTCCTAACACCAGTTGGAAATATTCAAGCTGTCTGTGCCATCAGAACAGCTGACAGTTCGCAGCTCCATTTGTCTCTTTATTCAGTATTTCCTTGCAGTTCCTCCCCGAGTTGGAGTTTAGTCACTTCTGTATCCTTCTTTTCAAAGCTCAGGACTCTAGGACTATCTTGTATCAGTGTCAACTGGTTTCATTTTTCTTTGTTGAAGAGGATCTGTGTAGCTTATCTGCCTAGTCTACCATTTTACTGGAAGATTTTCCAGCACACCATTCTAAGTTTTTAAGAATGAACTAAAAATATTTTTACTTCAATTTGTGTATTATTTTTCAAATAGCTAAGATGTTAGTATATGTGATAGAATTTTAAGCATGACCTCCCTGATGACCCTTGCCCTTGTATAATTCCCTTCTCCTTTGAGTGTGGGTAAGATCTGCAAATATGACAGATTATTGCCATAATTATGATGTTATATGGCAAAAGAGAGATTATCTGGGTGGACCTCCTCTCATCACACAAGCTTCTTAAAAGCAGAATTTTCTACGGCTGTTGGTAGAAGAGGAAGTCAGATTCAAAGTGGAAGAGGAATTTGACACATTGCTGCTGGCTTTGAAAATAGAGGGGCCATGTACCAGGACTAGAGAACATCTAGGAGCTGAGAGATCTCCATCTGATAGTCAGTGGGTATGTGATGACCTCAGCCCTACAACCATCAGGAACTGGATTCTGCCAAAAACCTGATTGATCTTGAAAGTATGTTTTTCCCCTAGAGCCTCCAGGTAAGAGCTCAAAGTAGTTGATACTTGATTTCAGCTTTGTGAGACTCTAAACAGAGAATGTAGCCAAGCCAAACTGGAATTCTGACCCACAGATTTTTGAGATAATAGTTTGTGTTTTTTTAAATTATTTTTTAAGCTGCTAAATTGTGGCAACTTGTCATGCAGCAATAGAAAACTAATACAGGACCTAAGCATCTGGGACTTAACTACTCAGAAAACAGAGCTATTAGGTATTTCTTTTGTCCTAGGGGTACCAATTACAAATTACTGAGTGACCTGAACTGAGAAAGCTGGGAATCTGGTTTAGATCAATCAAGGTTTACCATATTTTTATGCAAATAACATTATACATTTTTGCATACCATGCAATCATGTGTTATTTTTGTAAGTGTACTTTACCAGTATTTTTTTCACATATTGCTGACTTCATTTTTTTTTTTTTTTCTCTTCAATAGATTTAATGTTAAATCTTTGTTTTGGTGCCTGTTGAAGTGGAGGTTTAGTTTCCAGCAGGCAGCAGATCCTCACCAGCCTACCCTTCAGTTTCTATAACACGTCTTCTTCTGGCAGGATTCCTTCCCTGCTCTGCAAACTGCTTTCTCCAATGCAGAAAGCATTCACTTTTTCAACCCCACAAACAACTGGCAGCCCAAGTGGGTCTGTGCACCCAGGGCTGGAAAGGCCACTCTCATGGGTGAAATGGCTGGTCACAGGTGCATGCATTCCATTTGTAACTCCAGCCTGTGTGAACACTGTGGTGGGGAGTGAGAACTGTGGGTACAGATGGGTCCAACTGGCCGCCTGGGAGCCCTGTGGAGCTGGGCAGTGCACACCCACACCCACATTGTAGTACATCTGGCTTCACATGGGGCTGGCAACACAGGACTAGGGCACCCACAGGCAATGGCCCCACTTGTCATGGGAGTAGCTCAAGCTTCATCTGTGGCTGCCCTCCCCCTAACCCTCTTCCCATCTCCAAAACAATGTACCCGGGCATAGATTAGCTACAGGAAACTCCACCACTCAAGCCCTGCTATGACTGCCTGAGAGCAAACACATAGTTCCAAATTTTTTTCTGATTACCAGGGTACTACCAAACTCAATTCATGATGTCTTGACCATGGCTTATACCTTTATTATACAAATGTGATAAGATGTAACATTTTGGACTATTGAATGCACCTCAAATTCACCTCTAGGATCCCCTTTCCTTGGCAATGTCACAATACATGTATGGTATGCATAGGTGCAGTGAAACAGAACTTTTTACATAATTTTTTTTTTGTCATTTCTGCATGTTTTATGTTTGTTATGTAGCTGCACTATTTACAAAAAAAACATGGTACTCTTGGAGAGGCGGGGGGAGCAATCCCACCTAAACTGAATGGCTGCTATATAGTTGAGAAAAGTGAGGAGTAAAACCACAAATGTGCATATTGATAAAGAAAGGATATAAAGAAACTAAACACCCAGTAGAGGAACTAATATTAACAATGGAGCTAATTAAAAAAAAAAAAAAAAGAATTGTTGCTATTAAAAATATAATGAATGATATGGATAACTTGTTAACAATGGAGAATGAAAAAGAACTGAGACCAGAGTACTAACACAGATCATTTTTTTCTGAAGAGTCAATAATAAATGGATCAGAAGCAACAATGATATTCAACTAAGAAAAGCCTGTGTACATAGTTGAGAGGACTCATTGTGTTGTAGAAGGTATCCAATAGAACTTGTTAATTACATGTATGAAGACAAACATAAGTACTGAAGCAAAAAAATCAGAATCTAACAAAGTATTTTGATAGTACAGACATACTGGTAAGTATCCAAGCAGAGAAATCAAATTGCCCTCAAAGGGATAAAGGCCAAATTGGACTCAACCACCTTAACACAGCATCAAAACCTTTCCTTGCAGCTACCTTTACTATGCTCTCCTCACTCATCATTCAGCTGTAGCAGTTCTTCATATACACCATGCTGTTTCCTGCCTCAGAAACTTTCAACTTGATGTTTCTCCTCTACAAAGAGTTATTACACCCGTATCTACCACCTCTTATTTCTTACTTCCTTTCAGATTTCAGTTCAACTATTATCTTTCAGAAAAAAAACTTATGACCACTCTGCCAAGGCAAAACCAGTAGTACATGGGGCTATGCAGCATGTTAGGGAGATTTAGTAATTAATCCAGTTTTTACTTAATCCAGTTTGCTCACTGTGGGTCTAGTCCTTACCACAGTGGCTTTTATTGAGTAAAATGCAGCATCACTGATGGGTAATGTGGAATGACTGTTGATTCACTCAGGCTGTTATACTGAGAACAGGCTGTAGGAGTGCAAAGGTGGAAAAAGGGAAACCACTTATGAGGATACCAGTAATTTACTTTAGTCCAGAGCTGATAAAAAGTTGTCAGATTTTAGGTATTTTAAGAGTAGATCCAACAGGATTTCAATTGGATATGTATGTGAGAAAAAGGAGTCAACTATGACTACACTTTTTTTTTTTTTTTTTTCGGGGAGGGATGGTCTGAGCAACTTAGAGGATGGATTTGTCACCAGTTAAAATGGGGAAGATTGTGGGTGAAGCATGTTTGGAGGATTAGTGTTTCATTTTTGAATGTTCAAAATATTTATTTAGACAAATAACTATCAAATAGGCAGTTGGTTATATAAATGTGGTATCCAGGAGAGGTCTAGAAATAAACAACTTAGAGTTGTCAGTATGTATCCAGTATTTAAAGACATGAAACTGGGTAAGATCACCAAGAGAATGAGTATAAGTAGGAAAGAAAACCCATGAACAAGACCTGGAGCACTTAAAGCAATCCTATTACTAGGTATATATCCCAAAGAAGTGAGAGCCATGACGAGAAAAGATATATGTACATCCATGTTCATCACAACACTATTTACAATTGCAAAAACAGGGAAACAACCTACATACCCATCAACAGAAGAATGGATAACCCAACTATGGTACATACACACAATGGAATACTACCCAACACTAAAGAATAATGTAAAATCTGCAAAACATCACATAACATGGATGAACTTGGAGGACATTATGCTGAGTGAAATAAGTCAATCACAGAAGGACAAATATACTATTGGTTCATTATTGTAAAAAGTCAAGGAAAGGTTTATATATGGAAGGAGACTTTGTTGGTCACCAAGGTGGGAGGGGAGGGGAGGCAACACTGCACAAAAAAAAAAAAAGTGCATTGACCCATGTCACTTTAGTTTTGTGTATTTCACTGGACATAAATTATATTTCAATTTAAAAAAAATTAAAAAGACCTGGGGCACTAAAATGTTAAAAGGTTGGTGAGAAGAGAATCAACAAGGAGACTGAGCATGAGCATTCAATGAGGCAGAAGTATAGTCTAGAAGGGAAATAAAAGCATATTAATTAGAAAGGAGTCAGCCAGTTTCTTTAATAAATCAGTCATGCAAAAATGGAGACTATACTAAATTAAAGAGCTCTGTGGCAAGATAAACTACATAATCTGAAATGTAAAACTGCTTTGGAAAAACCAGCTGTAAAGGATATTTTGGAGTCAATTGCAGTATCTGAATTTGGCTTGGGTATTAGAAGAAATTAAAATTTATTTAACTTTGAAGGTGATTATTGACTTGAAGATTGTTTCAGAACAGTAGGACTTCATTTAATGAATGCATATATAGGGCACAAAGGATGATCATAAACAATAAACACTGAGGTGATAAAAGTGGTGATAATAGGAATGGGAAGTTTTGATTTTTAATATTTTACCTTGCTGTATTTTCTAATTTTCTACAATACACATATACTGCTTCTATAATAAAAAATGTTTAAAATGCTTTTCTAAGGAGGTAATGATACATAAAATTCTATTTTGTTGATAGGAAATTAAGATGAGTACCGACAATCTGATCTTTGGATCTATCAACGTGGAAGTCATTGGTGACAAAGTCTGTTTTTAGGGGACAGAGGAAACAAAAATTGACTGAACTGGAAGTTCCTCAAAAGATTAAACTAAACACTGAGTTAGCATATGGTCCAACAATTCCACTCCTACATATTCAAGAGAACTGAAAACATATATCCATATAAAATTTTACAGGAATATTCATAACAGCATTATTCCTAATAGACAAAAGGTAGCTATAACTCAAATGACCAAAAACTGATGAATGGATAACCAAAATGTAGAATATCCATACAATGGAATATTATTCAGCAATGAAATACTAATGTATGGTACAACATGAAGTTTGAAAATATTAATAATGTTCAGTGAAAGAAGCCAGGCATAAAAAATTGTATATGTTTCTATTTGGATGACATTCTAGGACAGGCATCTGTATCCACAGATACAGAAAGTATACTGGGAGTCCTTAGGTGATGCAGTTCTACTCCATCCCATAGGGTCCCTTCAGATTCAACTTGATGGCAACAGGTTAGATTTTCTCAGATGGTGTAAACGGTTAATCACTCAACTAAAAGGCTGGTAGTTCAAATCCACTGGGTCATCCTGGAAGACAGACCTGGCGATAGCCTTTAAAATCCTTTGGTCACAATTCTACTCTGACACACATGGGACTGCCCTGAGTTGGAGTCAACTAAAAGGGCAACTAACAACCGGGCTGGGGGTAGGGAGGAATAAGGACTGACTGCTAATGGGTCTGGTGGTGTTTCTAGTGACTAAAATGTTCTAAAATTAGTGATAATGGTTGCACAACTCTATGCATATAATAATAAAAAAAAAAAAAAAAAACACTGAATCATACACTTTGAAAGGGTGAATTTTATGGTATGTGAATTGGATCTCAATAAACCTGTTATTTAAAAAACAGAAAGGAAAAAAAACCAGGAGAATCTAGTTGATGTTTCCTTTTGTTTCACTTCCTTTCAGTATTTTGTGGTTTAATGTTTCCTATTTTGTTGACAATATGCAGGGTTTTTGGACCTCTAAAACCATCTCTTACTGATGGGGATTTGTTAATCACTTTCCGTAACTTATCCTCCCTTCTCCTTTTTAATCTCTACCCCACACCACTCCCAAATGGAAAATTAACCAGATCTTTCCTTGTCCAGAGAAAAGAATAATGAAGGAAATCAGACACATGGAAACCATTAGTCAGGCAGGACTGGTATACCATGTGATCCTGTGTCTATAGGACCATGAGACCCAAACTAGATGGTGGCTGGCCGCCACTGTCAACCACTCACAGGGAGATCTATGTAGGAGATTCTGGATGGAGTGGAAGAGTGGTGTAGAACAAATCTCAAAATCATTAAAAAAAAAAAAAAAGGACCAGGTTGGCAGGTCTGATGGAGCCTGGTAGAACCCCTGAGACTATGACAGCCGGACAGGGGACAGGCATATGAGCTCAACATTTGCATTAAGCAGATACACTCCTTGGAGAGATCAATCGTGGGAGAATAGGTCTGTGTATACACAGGGGGACAACTCGGGGGGCAGGAGTGCTTGCAAGGGAAGGACCCAGGAAAAAGGTGGTTGTAGGGAGAAGAGGGAAGGGAGCTGTTGCACTGTGGGAGACTACAGTAAATGTCATGAGATAAAGTGTATGTGAGCTGCTGTATGAAAGGTGAATTTGCACTGTAAACTTTCACCCAAATCACAATAAAAAATTTTTTTAAAAAAGAAAAATTAGCCAGATAGGAAAACATCTTCTCTTCTATTACAAGAAACTACATATTATCATTTTTTAAAAAGTGCTACATGTGGTCATTATCCAGATCTACTTTTCATTTATTTCCAAGAAAGCGTATATATGTTGAAAAAAAAAAAAAGATAGCATATCACTTTAAGAAAACAATACATATAGCCTGAATTCTAATACCCATTTTGGATTATATAAAACTGTTTTGTAAGTTACAAAACAAGTGTTCTTCATTCTTAAGAAATGTTTGAATATTTAAATAATGCTCCTGTAATACATTTTCTCTCATGAAATTAAAAAAAAAAAATTATAACATATGGCAACTAGACGCTATCTTCATTTTAGGGATAAAGAGACAAAATGAGTAGATATACAAGCCCATTGGCACAGCTAAATTTAGAGCTGATTTCTTCTCTTGGACTGTAGAAAGTCAATAATGCATAACAGTTGTCTACTGCTGGAGTAACACCTGAGCATTTTAGTTATTTTAAAGATACAAACAACAGTAACAAAAACTCTGCAAATATATTCAAACTTGTAGAGTTCTAATTAAAATAACTGGAAAATATAAAATTTTTGCTTTCAAAAAAGGTACTGAAGACAAAGGTTCAGATACCCATGCAGTTCACAGGAGTCATATGTCAATCAAACTTTTCTGTATCCCTTAAATAAAATTTTCTAATCCACTGATGAAAAACAAACTTCATATTCAAAGACACTTTCAGGATGCATTTATAATTAACAGTACAAAAGTATACAGAAAAAACAGGTATTTCACTGAAGTCCTCAAACATAGCTACATTTTATTATTTTTGGTGCATCTTCTTACGTATTTCTTCAAGAGCTGCTTCCTTCTCTCTCAGTACCTGCTTAAGTCTTCTTATTTTTTCATCACGAATGGTTTCTTCTAACTCTGGTGGTGTCATGGGGAAAACATCTTCAGTATAATTTTTACTGAAAGAATGACTTTGTTCAGAAGTTGGATTTGAACTCATTGTGCCATCCTTCTGGTAGTCATGAATATAGAGTTCTTCCTCAGTTATCTTTCCTTCTCTGGTTTTGTTGAGGCTTGTGAGACTGTTATGGTGTGATACCTTTGAAGATGGTAAAATACTGCTAAGGAGTTGGGAACTGGCAATGTTAGTTTCCCCATTTACAGCTGAGTTACAAGCACTCTCGTTTTTTCTCTTCTTTGAATAGTCCATCTTCTTAATGGTTTTTGCTTTTCTTTTTCTATCAAAACCCTGTTGCAATGGTGAGTAGGATTCCAAAAGAAAAACAAAACATTACTGCCATGTATAGTGAGTGTGTTCTCAAATTTAACAAAGTGCTGATATAAAAATTTAGTCACTGAATTCAATTCAAAAAATGTATTCGGGACAACTAAAGCACAAAAGAAATGCTTGCCAAAATGAATAGCAATGTTCTATTGATATTCACTAGGAATAAATTGCTCAACATTTTCCTGTTAAAATCAAGTATTAGAAGAAGTATTGACCTACCTCAAAATATAAAGTCTGAGAAACACAACTGATTTTTTTCTTTTTCTTTACAAAGTAGGGAGCTCTGGTGGCATAGTGTCTAAGGCATTTGATTGCTAACCGTAAGCCTGGTGGTTCACACCCACCAGCCACTCCTCAGAAGATTAGGCAATCTACTTCCATAGAGATACTGCCTCAGAAACCCAAGGAGGGGTCGCTATGAGTCAGAAACGACTCAACAGCAGTAAGGTTTTTTTTTTTTATTTTAACAAAGTAGGCACATATGGAGAATTTCATTGGGAAATTAACAATCAATTGGTCTCTGATCTGAAGTTCAGAACATTAAACAATATAATAATGATATATTCATAAGTAGAACAAAGGTAGGTAAAGTTATAGGGGTGTTTCTTTTCATCATTATTGACCATGTATGTTGGTTAAAATGTTTGTATTATGATTAACACTATAATGAACATCTGCATGCTTTTATTTTCCCTACACTTTCATTATTTCCTTCATAGAGTCCTTAAAGCAGGATAAATAGTTCAAAAACTATAACCATTTACTTAAAATTTTACAATGGAAATAAATAACCAGATGAATGAAAATACTTAAAACGATATTTTTGAAGATGCATTTTTATCTGTACATATGTGGTTCTTCTTAACAATATCTATAAATTTGGTATAATACATGTATTTGCAAGTTTGGTGACACCTATCATTATATTAATGAACAAAGAGGGAAAAAAAAAAAAACCAAAGGACAAAAATTAATGCATTCATGTATCTTTGCTATAGCTACAAAAGGCACTGTAAAATCTATTACCTGTTTTCTCTCTTCCTCCTTCACCAAAAACTCTGTCTTTTTATAAGTATCACCCTTCACCAAACTGCTAAATGTATCAAAACCTTCTCCAGAGCCCAAATGGTCAGGAATTCGAGTAAGGCACACTCTCAAATCTTTTGTGAGGCCAAATGTCTTTTTAAATTCAGCATCATTCTTCAGACATAATGCCTTATTACTCCTTTCTTGAGTATCTTTCATATCATTTCTTTCTTGAGTATCTTTTTCTAATTTTGATGCCATTTCATTCTGAATCTGGAATTAAGAAAGAAAACACACAGTACTGCAATTATTCAAAGTATTTTACCAGGACAGCAACTAAGTGATTAGCCCATCTTACATAAAATAAAGAGCTCTGGTGGCATAATGCCTAAGGCATTTGACCACTAACTACAGGTTGGTGGTTCAAACCTACCAGTCACTTCTTGGAAGGAAGATTGGGCTATCTACTTCCATAGAGATACCACCTCGGAAACCCAAAGAGGATTGCTATGAGTCAGAATCGACTCGACGGCAGTGATTGAGTTAGTCTTTCAGTTATTTTAAAATACTACATGGTTGAGTTACATTATTTTTGTCTTACTACTCACATTTAACAGCTTACTACTTTGTCTTATTACTCAATTTAACAGCGTGAAAACAAAATGTTCCCCTTAATTCCCCATCATGAAAGTAATAGCTAGTCAATTCTCAAACAATTAAAATGAGAATACAGACTAATGGCAAGTTAAAAGTAATCTATATGACCTTATTTAGAAATTGTAGTCTTCTGGAAAAGTCATGCCTGAAATCAATCTTGTACATAGCAATCAGAAGTTACCCCATTGCATCTCTAGAGTTCAATGAATTTTTCCACTGAGGGGAATAATGTTGGCATTATTAAATAGTCCACTAGGTGAGTAAGCAAAAGGTAGATGTAAGTATATAGAGATCACAGACACATACATCTTAAACAGAACAGAAAGGTAATTATGTGGGTATGTTGGGTAAGCATATGAGAAATCACAATACAAAATGAAGAACACTTATCTACTTAAAAAAAAAAATCCCAAAGATGCTGATAAAATCTTATTTCCACAAATGACTGAAAGATACTGACTTTACTAGCCCTGTTTCATCCATTCTACTTTTTTCATCTCTTTAAAAAAAAAAAAAAAAAACCAACTTCCTTTCCCCAAAAGCAAAACAAAAGCCAACAGCTCTCCTATATGCATAATACTCTTTATATACCAAAACTAGGCTATTAAATATACAAATATATATATATATGTATATACAGAGTCCCTAAGTGGTGTAAACTGTTAATGCACTAGGCTGCTAACCAAATGAATATGCCCAGAGGTGCCTTGGAAAAAAGGCTTAGCAATCGACTTCCAGAAACAACAAAAAAACAGCTATTGAAAACTAGTCTATGGAGCATAGTTCTACTCTGACATACATGGGATCGCCATTTACTCAGATAATTTTTTTTTTAATGCATGCATACATAGATACACACACACACACAATTTTACTATGTTTGAAATACATATTCTCCTTCCTCAACTGTTCTAAACCTGGTTGTTCTGTTATTTTTTTGTTTTAAAAGATTTAGCATTACAGATGATTCAACAGAAAGATACTGTTTGGAATCTCCTAATTATATACTTTCCCAAACATTTCCACAGATGAACGCTTTTACTCAATTAAGCATTCATGTGTGTACGGTTATGTGTGTGATGGGATGGAGTGTGGGGAGAAGAAAGAGGTACCTCAGATAATAACTTTTGAGAATTACGAAAAATTTTCTATTTTATATATATATATATATATATATATAACAATAATACCCTGACATGGCAAAATTACCTTTGGTTCTTGGTCTCTGAAAACACCCTGTTGTGAAGTAACAGTTGTTGCAGCAATAGAGGAACTTATTTTCTCTATGCTCTGGATGATATTTCCTTTCCTGGGGGTATTTTGTCCTGTACTAAATCCATCTGCAAAGACTGTCTTTGTGAATAAAGTCTTACTTGGTTTTAAGTAGTTAATGGATTGGTTCATATTATGTGGGTATGGGGTAGGAAGAGATGGTTGCGCCACCTTTTTATTCTTCTCTGTGCTTAGTCTGGCCATGGAAGCAAGTTGGATATTTGGAAGTAATTTTGTCTCCATCTGGGAAGATTTACTTTTTGCCAAGACAATATTTACAACCTCTCTGGATATGTCTCTGACTGGACTTGAACTCACTATCTTTGATGTGTCTTTTCTTGGTGGAATATCAGAAGAAACAGAATACTGTTGGTCAATTTGTGATGGCAAAACATCTGACCCCTTTTTAGCCAACAGATAGACTTTCCCATTAAACATAACCAAAGCATTATCTTTAATAGGTATACTTTTGGATTGTATCCCACTAGGGCTGACGGTACTCAGTGGTGGCATATTTACAGTGTTGTCTCCCAAACTTTTCCTATCTACAAAGGTTTTTAAAATCTTTGAAGCCACGTTATTTGAAGACTTAACAGGAACAAGTGATGGAGTGCAAGGCTGGAGGGTTTCCTGAAAAATCCATTTCACTGAAGGAGCTTGAGAATGCTGACCACTTTTTAATTGTGTCTCTGTAGCAACATTCACTGGAATTTGTGTGGTATTTAGTATCACTGGATTTGTTATTTCTGTAACAGGTTTTGGATAAATGTTTTGAAAGTTCTTGGTAACTACATTTTTCACTGTTTTTACAGGAGATACATAAATAACAGTTGGTATTTTGGAGGTCTCAACTGTTCCTGAGGTACTTGTGGCTGCAGTTGCAAGTATCTTTTGCTGAACTGAAGGAGGCAACGATGATGCTGGTACAGATTTCACTTCAGCATGGGCTGGAATCTGTAAATGATGCCCAGAAGGCAAAACTGGAGACTTCACAGTCATCGGAAGACTCTGAGTATTTACTAAAATATAAGATGAATCATTTTGTGTTGAGGGAGGAACAGCAAATGTTTGCATGGTGAGTCCATCAATTTTCACACCATGACTCTGAAGTTTAGAAACTGATGAGGTAAAATTTTCAGTTCCCACAGAAGCAACTCTAACTTTTTCTGATGTATCTACTGTTCTCGTAAGAAAATAGTTCGTAGAACTGGCTGGCTGAAAAACAGGCAACTGAACTGATGCACTTGTGGAAGAGCTGGAAATCTGAGTCTGAAAAGTAACATGAACTGGGCTTCCTGTATTGCCTTTCAAAGCATCAGACATGACTGAAGATTGAACTAGCGGTATAAGATTTCCAGAGGTATTAGGAATTGGAAGTAATTGCAGAAGATTTTTTCCATCCGAGCCAATCGTCTGAACTACTTGGTATATGCAGCCTGAAACACTTAAAAGAACATTGTGAGTAAATAAATACAACATACTACATGGTATATACATTTTATTTTAAAAACAAGTATTTGCAAATATTATTTGTAATATAAAAATTTCTAATAAATTATGTAATTTCTTATTTTGAGTTTTCAAAGCAAAATACTGTAAAACAAAGACTTTGAAATAGAAGAGATAATCAAAGATATAATCAGCTGATTCGGATCTTATGACATGATTAGGCAATGGGAATGAGATATTAACATTTATTTCTAAAACTAAAAGTTGACTTTTCTAAGATTTTACCTTGTAAAAAGTTATGCCTACTAGAACAGGTTCCTCTTAAACAGTTAGCATCCTTCCCTTCTTCATTTCCTTGAATTTTCATTCTACCTCCTTATGCTTATTCTATTTCCCTCATTCTAATTTTTTTCTTTTGTCCCTAATCTGTTTAGTCTTCTTCCCACTGACAATGACTCACAGTTATATTATCAGCCATTCTTTTGCTTAAGATATCATTTACAGTGATACTTAGTTTGCCACATTTTTGTACTGTAGGCTAAACAAAAGTTACTCATACAGGAGCCATTTTCCTGTTTCATTGTTGATTGTTTCAGCAAATGTGAGGTTTGGAGCTCACATGACAATTATTTCTATTAATTCCAATTGCCATCAAACCATATGTATAAAGCACCATAATTCAGATGAATGGTGGGTTTTCAATGAACGTAGAAGAAATTGGAAGTCAACAAAACATTTTTACCTAACCAATTTTGATCTTCATGCTTACAAGCTACTTATTTCTTAGTATATAGACTGTCTGTGTTAAGAAAAGCCAATATATTTTAATCCCTGTTTGTAAAATCAATTATTTGGGATTACCTGAATGCAGACATCTCAAGTTATTTATACTAAAACTATTATAGTTCCTGGGAAATACTGAGGTCTCATGGGACTCAAGGCCATTACACATGTTCTCTAGTTAGATACTCCATCCCCATCCAACTTTTCACATGGCTCAATTCTCAGCATAAATGATATTTTACAAGAAACACATTCTCAGACAACTTCAACAACTCATCTTTTATAATTAATCTACATTATACTTGTTAATTTCCTTTGGCACACATCACAGGTTGTCACATCTTAATCTGTCTCACATGTTGAAGTCTGAGCAGTAAGAATGTAGAGTCCATAGTCCTATAACTAAAATCAAATGAAGATGACAAATTCAAGGGGGGAAAAAAAAGGATTCTCAAAAGTATGAAAGTATGCTTTAATACCTACAGATGTTTTTAATAAAAATCAATGCCCCAAATTCCATGCATCCTATGAAGTGCTAGAACTCAGTTTTACCCTTCTGCAAACAGAAATAACATTATATCATTACAAAAATTTTAATCAGTCTTGTGACCACTTGATAGCACCTCAAGATATTACACTGACTTGCTCTGGTCATGTAGCAGATAAGGTACTTGACTGCTAACCGGAAGGTCAGCAGTTCAAACCCATCAGCTGCTCCACAGAAGGAAGACAGGGCAATCTACTTCTGTAAAAATTTATAGCCTCAGAAACCCATAGGGGTCCTATGAGTCAGAAATGACTCAATGGCAGTAAGTTTGGTTTGGCTTTTGTATGGATTGTTGCTCTCAGGGCTTGAAGAGTGAAAATCTACATTCACTACTCTTCTACTGCCCACCCTAAAGCACAAATGACCTGAGGTTAGAACTTATTTAGCATTCAATCATTAAACAAAAGTATACTGAGTTAGGTACGACGTCACTTTGGGAAAAGTAAACTATAGTCTGTAGGCCAAATAGGCTTGTTGCCTATTTTGTGCAACCTGCAAGCTCAGAATTGTTTTTGTATTTTAAATTGGAAAAATTCAACAGAATAATTATTTTTTGACATGTGAAAAATACATGAAATTCAAATTTCATTGTCTATAAACAAACTTTAATTGTAACACAAATTCATTTTTCACGTATTGTCTACGGCTCCTGTCATGCTACACTGCCAAAGTTGAGTAGCTGCAGCAGAGTTTAGATAACCCACAATGCCTAAAATATTTACCATCTGGCCATTTATGGAAAAAGTTTGCCAGCACCAAAGCTAGATCAACGCACAATGACTAAAATAATTTAAACTAGTAAGCACATGGACATGTAAATAGGCAATTATAATTAAATTATATATTTGTATAAACATAAAATGCTTGCTTCTCTTCTTAAAATATTCTCTTCCCAAGCCTTCCAAGATATGACATTCTCCTACCCGTCTAGTAACTCCTCTTCTTTGCTAACTCATCCTACTTGAACCAACCTTCAAATGTTTGGAGGTCACCAGAAGAACTGGACCAAACTTCTCTTCCTACTCAGTATTTTTCCCCCAGTTTATTTCTTTTATTAGCATGACTTCAATTACCACTTATATATTAACAATTCAAATATTTATATCTGTACTTCCTTTGAGATGCAGACTTATATATCCAACTTTCCTCTGATACCTCTATTCAGAATTTCAAAGGGACCAAAAACTCAAATGACCAGAAGATCTCTGCCCCACACCCCAATTCCTTCTCTTTAAGTGTTTTTTCCTTTGGTAAATAAATGGCATGACCAGCTGTCATAGATGCCTAAGATGGAGCAGGTAATCCCTGCTTTCTCACCCTCTATATTTAAAACAAAACAACAACAACAACAAACCCACTGCCATTGAATTGATTCCAATACCCACTGCCATTGAATTGATTCCAACTCACAGTGACTCTAAAGGGCGGAGTAAAACTGCCCCACAGGGTTTCCAAGACTGTAAATCTTTACGGATGCAGACTGCTTCATCTTTCTCTCACAGAGTGGCGGGTGAGTTTGAACCACCGACCTTTTCTGGTTAGCAGCCAATGGCTGTGCCCAACAGAGCTGCTTATATTCAAGCCATCATAAAATCCTATTGCTATTATCTCTTAAATTCCAACTGATCTGTTCAAATTCTTGCCAAACCAACTGCCACCACTCTAGTCCAAGCAAACATACTTATATAGGCTTAGACTACCTATAGTAGCTTTGTAACTGGTCTTCTTTTCTGCAGTCATTATCACTCTAGAGCTGGTCTTATGTCACTTCCCTGCTTAAAACATTTCAACTGTTCACCTATATACAGATAATTAATTGTCTTATGAACTCTGACTGTAAAAGGGAAAAAGAAAGGAGGTGTAAGGGGACATGGAGTCTAAGAAAAGATCTTTCCTTTTCTCTATTTTTAAAGGTTAGATGAACCACATATATAAACGCTCCTGTGAACCACTCACAACTTCCCACAATAGTGTAAAAGTTTGAGGAGAGGAAGGAAATGGGATTCAGAAGACAGATGGAGGGAATGGACCATAAAGAGAACTGGAGAAATATATGCTTCCATTGGAACTGGAGAAAATGGGTGCATCGGCATTAAGTTTATAGCTTTGGTGTCAGAAGGTTGAGGCAATTCTGATGTAATGAATTCTCTATGAAAATGGGCATTACATAATCTGCTGAGAACATGAACAAAAAACAAGGGAGACAGCTGAGGACAATCAATAAGATTTGGAAGTCTTTGTGAGAGAATAAGGTGGCCACAGAAAATAATAGGGTTGCCAGGCAATATTAATGGTTAAAGGAAGTAGGTAATAATAATGAATTTATAGTGGTATCAATGTATGCCCTTGTAAGATTTTGTCTCACAAGCACAAGGCACAGAGAGAGGAGATAGTTGAGTACATCTAGGGTTTGAGTGGCTTCAGAGGGTTAACAAAACTAAAAAGTAGCAAAGGAGATGACATTATTGATGGGCAGATTTCAGCAGAGCTTCTAGACTTAGACTGGGAAGAAGGAGATCTACTTTGGAAATAACTGGCCAGTGAAAACCCTACAGACAGAAGTGAAATATTGTCTGATATAGTGCTGGAAGATGAGTTCTTCAGGTTGGAAGGCCCTCAAAACACAGCTGGGGAGAGCTACCTCCTCAAAGTAGAGTAGACCTTAATGATTAATGACATGGAGTAAAGAAGCTTTTGGGGCCTTCATATGCTGATGTAGCACTACTTAAAATGTGAAAAAACAGCTGGAAACATCCATTAATAATCAGAACATGGAATATAAGAAGTAAGACTCTAGGAAAACTGGATGTTGCTAAAAATGAAATAGAATGTTTGAAAAAAAGGAGCCCTGGTAGCATAGTGCCTAAGGCACTTGACTGCCAACCAGAAGGCTGGTGGTTTAAACCCACCAGCCACTCCTTGGAAGGAAGGTTGGGCAATCTACTTCCGTAGTGATACCACCTTGGAAACCCAAGGAAAGGTCACTATGAGTCGGGTCCGACTCAATGCCACATAACAACAGCAACAACAGGCATTAGTGAGCTGAAATGGACTGGTACTGGCTGTTTTGAATTGTACAATCATATGGTCTGTTATCCAGGAAAGAAAAATTGAAGAGGAATGGCACCACATTCGTCATCAGAAAGAACATCTCAAGAACTATCCCGAAATCCGTATGTCTACAAGGAAGACCAGTTAACATGACTATTACTCAAATTTACACACCAACCACTAATGCCGAAGATGAAGAAATTGAAGATTTTTTTACCAACTTATGCAGTCTGAAATTGATCAAACATGTAATCAAGATGCATTGATAATTACTAGTGATTGGAATGTGAAAGCTGGAAACATAGAATGATCCAAACCTATGACAATTTAGTCAATTCAGATTCATAGTGACCCCACAGGACAGAGATGAATTGCCCCATATGGTTTCCAAGGCTGTAAAGACTGCCTCATCTTTCTTCCACAGAGTGGCTGGTGGGTTCAAACCACTGACCATTTGGTTAGCAGCTAAGTGTCTTTACCACTGTCTACCAAAGCTATTTACAGAAGGATCAGTAGTAAGAAAATATGGCCTTGGTGACAGAAATGACACAGGAGATCACATTTTACTTTTTCAGGAATAACAACTCATTTATTGCAAATACCTTCTAACATCATTATAAACCATGATTATACATGTGGACCTTGCTGCATAAAATACATAGGAGTCAAATCAACTACAACTGCAGAGAGACGATGGACAAGCTTAGTATCATCAGTCAGAACAAGGCCAGGCGCCAGCTGCAGAATAAGACCATTAATTGCTCATATGCTAATTCAAGTTGAAACTGAAGAAAATTAAAACAAGTCCACAAAAGCCAAAATGCAATCTTGAGTATATCCCACCTGAATTTAGAGATCTCAAGAATAAATGTAATGCATTGAACACTAATGACCAAAGACCAGTCAAGCTGTGAGTTGACATGAAGATATCATACATGAAGAAAGTAAAAGGTCATTAAAAAAACAGGAAAGGAAGAAAGACCAAAATAGATGTCAGAAGGGACTGTGTAGCTTGCTCTTGAACAGAGAGTAGTTAAAGCAAAATGAAGAAATGATGAAGTAAGAGAGCTGACAAGAAGATTTTAAAGGGAGGCTTAAAAAGACAAAGTAAAATATGATAATGAAATGTGCAAAGACCGGAGTTAGAAAACCAAAGGGAAAAAAATGCTCAGCATTTCTCCAGCTGAAAGAACTAAAGAAAAACATCAAGCCTTGAGTTGCAATATTGAAGGATTCTATGGGCAAAATGTTGAATGGCAAAGAAAGCATTAAATGACAATGGAAGGTTTTTAATACGCAGTCATTGTACCAAAAAGGGTTGGTCAATGATCAACCATCTCAAGAGGTAGCATATGATCAAGAACTGATGCCATTGAAGGAAAATGTCCAAGCTGCACTGTAGCCAGTGTCGAAAAACAAGGCTCCAGAAATTGAAAGAATACCAGTTGAGATGTTTCAACAAATGGATACAACTCTGGAAGCGTTCACTCATCTATTCCAAGAAATTTAGAAGACAGTAAATGACCGACCAACTAGAAGGGTTCCATATTTGTGCCAATTCTGAAGAAAGGTGATCCAATAGAATATGGAAATTTTCAAACAACAAAATGTGGAAGTTATCAAACTCTATCACTAACTTCACAGGCAAGCAAAATTTTGGAGATCATTCAAAAACAGTTGTGGCAGTTCCTCAACAACGAACTGCCAGAAATTCAACTCATATTCAGAAGAGGACATGGAACAAGGGATATCGCTACTGATATTGGATGGATCTTGACTGAAAGTAGAGAATACCAGAAAGACATTTACCTGTGTTTTATTAACTATGCAAAGGCATATAACTATGTGGATCATAATAAACTATGGATAACATTGACATTTACCTGTGTTTTATTGACTATGCAAAGGCATTTAACTATCTGGATCATAGTAAACTATGGATAATTGTGAAGAATGTAGTTCCAGAACACTTAACTGTGTTCATGTGGAACCTATACATAGACCTAAAGACACTTATGTGAACAGAACAAAGGGTTATGGTGTAGTTTAAAATCAGAAAAGGTGTGCATCAGGGCTTTAGCCTTTCATCATACATATTCAATCTATATGCCACACATAATAGTCTGAGAAGCTAGACTATATAAAGAATGTGGCATTAAGACTGGAGAAAGACTTATTAAGAACCTGCATGACACAGATGGCATAACCTTCCCTACTAAAAGTAAATCACTTACTGATGAAGATCAAAGACTACAGCCTACAGTATGGATTACATCTCAACATAAAGACAACAAAAATCCTTACAACTGAACCGATAAGCAACATCATGATAAACGGAGAAAAGATTGAAGTTGTCAAGGATTTCACTTTGTTTCCGCAATGTCCACCTAGCAGCAGTCAAGAAATCAAACAACGTATTGCATTAGGTGAATCAGCTGCTAAAGACCTCTTTAAATTGTTAAAAAGCAAAGATGTCACCTTGAGAACTAAAGTTTGCCTGACCTGAGCTATGGTATTTTCAATCACCTCACCAGCATACAACAGCTGGACAATGAATAAAGAAAACCAAAGAATGGTGTCTTTGAATTATGGGGTTGGCTAAACATGAATAGATCTGTCTCGGAATAAGTATAGCCACAATGCTCCTTAGAAGCAAGCATGATGATACTTCATCTCACATACTTGGGATATGTGATCAAGTGGTACTAGTCTCTAGAGAAGGACATGATGCTTGATCAAGTAGAGGGTTAGTGAAAAAGATCCTCAGTGAAGTGGATTGACACAGTGGCTTCAATAATTGGCTTACACACAACAATGATTATGAGGGTGGCACAGGATCAGGCAGGGTTCCATTCTGTTGTACAGGGTTCTGCTGTATAGGGTTGCTATGAGTCTGAATCGACTCAAAAGTACCTAACAACAGCAAGGTCCAGAATATCACTACAGAAGTAGATGGCTCATAGAATGGAGAATAAGATCACTGAAGAAAAAGATCTTTGTACTGAAAGACCAGGATGACAAGTAGTTATCTGTGTAGATGTTAAAGTTATATATAGCATAAGAGAAAAGACTGAGAGGTAGGTGCTAAGTTTTCAAGGACAGGAAGCTGGTAGATGGTGGTAACAAACAAAGATTATAATTAGTATTCCATAAAGTTGACTTGAAGCCCACTGTCTTTTGCAGTCTATTTCCTTTCTATAATTCTACTAAAACCTTTGCTCTCAGAGATTACTGAGTATGTCTTCACAATTAAATTTGTTTTCATCCTCATCTCCTAAGTGTTGTCAGATGTACTTAACACTGCTGGCTAATTATTTTTCCATTTTGAAACTGCTTTTCTATCCAGATTTCCATTATGTATGTTTTGTTTCTCTTGTCTTTCTTAATGCTCATTTATTTTACGTACTTCGTCAGTCAAAGATTAGAAGCTTCGAGAGAAGCACAATCTATGCCTTTATAATGATCTGTTTAGGTGCAGGCACGGACATTAAATCTTTCATTACATTTTAATTGACGTGGTATTTAAACAAACACAAACTTCTGATACCAAACATACTTCATCATCATTGTCCTCATTAATTGCCAGTGAGTCTATTCCAACTCATGATGTCCCGTGGATGCTGAGCAGAACTGCTCCATAGACTTTTCATGGCTATGTCCTTTCAGAAGCAGATTGCCAGGCCCGTCTTCCAAGTCACCTCTGGGTGAGTTAGACACCAACCTTTCAGCTAGTAGCTGAGTGCTTAACCATTTGCGACAACTGGAGGAAAAAAAAAAAAAAACCTCACTGCCGTCGAGTCGGATCCGACTCATAGTGACCCCTCCTTGGGTTTCCAAGGTGGTATCCCTACGGAAGTAGAGTGCCTAACCTTCCTTCCGAGGAGTGGCTGATGGGTTTGAATCACCAGCATTCTGGTTAGCAGTCAAATGCCTTAGGCACTAAGCCACTTATAATTCATTATATGACCCTCTGTATTTCTGCTTTACAAATACACACACACACACACACACACACAAACTATTCTCAAATCCCATTAGATTTTCATCTCCTCTCCTTGATTTCCCCTCTAAAAAGGGAAGCAAAAATGCATCTTCTTCCATGTCACAGATTGTTAGGAATCAAAATCAACTCGATGGCAGTGGGTTTGGTTTTGGTTTCTGCCACGTCAACACATCAGCAGAAATTCACATTTCTACCAAACTATGAGTTCCTTACAGATGGATTATCCTATTCATATTTATATGCTCCACCACTAATAAAGCAACTGGCATACTGCAGACACTCAATAAATGTTAAATGAATCGAATCCTACCAGCTATTTAAAAAAATCTATGGCTTCCAGAAAAAAAATGCAAAGAGCTCTAAAAATTAAACTGAAATGCAGAATGCTAAGGAAGAAGTAGGAGCTCTGGTGGCACAGTGCCTAAGGTATTTGACTGCTAATCAGAAGGCTGGCGGTTCAAACCCACCAGCCACTCCTCAGAAGAAGATTGGGCAATTTACTTCCCTAGTGATACTGCCTCAGAAAACCAAGAAGGGGTCACTATGAGTTGCATCCGACTCCACAGCAGTGGTTGCATTTGCGTTGCTTTTAAGGAAGAAGTAATAAATGAGGGTCAAATTCACACTTCTTCAATTAATATAATTTTTTTTTCAGAACTATAAGGACCTTCCATTTAAAAGATTACATAATATCCTATATGAAGATTCTATTTTCTTAAAAATAATATCCCACTAGTTAATATCAGAACTAGAACCAGATTCTGCATTTCACGCTTTGGTTTTTTTATTTAAAAATAAAAATCATCTATTTGTTAATTACTTTAAACCAACAAGGGTTTGAACAGATAAACTACATCAGAAAAATAATACTGTTTAAGACTTTAAAAGAAAAAGAGTATGTTGGAAAGATGATGATGGGATTCTAATCTTAACTCTTCCAATTACTACTACTTCATTAACTTTGGAAAATTTACTTAACCTCTTTGAACTCTGGGTGATGCAAGTGGTAAACGCTTTTGGCTACTAACAAAAAGGTGGTAGTTCCAAGTCCACTCGGAGGATGCCTCAGAAGAAAGCTCCAGCAACCCACCTCTAAGAAATCAGCCATTAAAATCTCTATGGAGCACAGTTCTAATCTGACATACATGGGGTCACTATGAATCAGAATCAACTTGACAGGAACAGGTTTGGTTTTGTTTGAAACCTCTGTTTCTTCATTTGTAAAATGGGAAAGATGAGGTATGCTATGAAAAGTAAAGAAAGAGTAACTGCCTGAGAGCATGGTAGGTTCCCAATATATGCTAGCAATCATCTTCCCTTAAAATATTAAATTGTTCTGCAAGAATAAGAAAATGAATCAGGTAGGTCTTTTGAAAATATGGGAACTTTAAAAGGTGTGAGAACTTTAATAAAAATAAATAAATGAATAAATTTTAATAAAAAATACAATCATTGACATTTTTTACTATTCCCTCTAATATTGATAGAAGGCATTCACATATTAGAAACTGAATGATAAAAATTTTACAGGTTTATCAGTATTTTATAGATATTTTTGCAAAATGTATTTTTCAACTGCTAGAAGACCATTTTTACCTTACTATCCATACAATAGCATTATGTACAGGTTATCATATATACCATATAATATTAAGTATAGAATAGTTACACTGTTATAATAGTTGTCATTTCCTGAGAAACTACAAAGTATCATACACCACACAAAAATGAATTCTAATTCTAATAAACAGGCCAGCAAGATAAGCATTACTATTCTTCATTCTATAGTCGAAAAAAAGGAAGGTTCAGAAATATTATGTAAATAACTTACTACAAATTCTAAACTTACTCCGTGTAATTTTTTGCTCTTTAAGCAATCCTATCCACCTTCTTGGGAGCTCTGGTAGCGTAGTGCCTAAGGTACTTGACTGCTAACCAGAAGGTTGGCAGTTCAAACCCACCAGCCACTCCTAGGAAGGAAGGTTTGGGCAATCTACTTCCATAGTGATATTGCCTCGGAAACCCAAGGAGGGGTCGCTATGAGTCGGGGCTGACTTGACGGCACATAACAACAACAACAACAACAACAACATCCACCTTCTTACATTCAGTTTAGAATAACCCGCTCATAACAAGGTCCAAAACATTCAATTGTGGAAACTGAGATTAATGAGTAACTGCATTTGTCAGCTGATGGTGTGTCTGTCTCTCCCTTACACATACATCTACACACATACAAACTCACACAAATCACAAAAATAAGGACAATAAAACTTCTACTGTATATAACAGAATAAACTGACAATGAAACATTTTCTTTCTAACCACGTCAGGCTCCCAACTGTGCATAGCAATTTTAGCTCCTCATTTGAGAACAAAGGGCTAAAGGAGGACAAAAGTCAATTTACAATCACACGAAATCCTAATCCCTATTATTGTGGGACGCATTATCACAAACTTTTAATGCAATACCTCTGAACTGCAGAGGAGTCCTGCTCATGCAATGGTTAAGTCTTTGGCTGCTAACCAAAAGGACAGATGTTTGGACCCACGAGACACTTTGTAGGAGGAAAGATACAGAAATCTGCCCTGGCAACAATTTACAGCCTAGGAAACTCTAGGGGACAGTTCTACTCTGTCCTATAGGGTCGCTACGACTCTAAATCAACTCCATGACCCAAGAGTTGGTAACTCCCCAGTTTTATCTTTTCAGTTCTGACTTTGCCTCTGAGCTTCAGATTCAAGTATCTCCCTGACTGCATTCTTGTTGTGCTTTCATCTCAGTTAATTTACCCAGAAACCTGACATATAACTGATACGCTTTGTTACTCATCTTTCAGTGCGAATTCACTAACATGGTCTACCTCTTTTCTCTTCTACATATTTAAACCCAAACCCCATTCTCCACTGGGAGTTCTGGTAGCATAGTGCCTAAAGCATGACTGCTAATCAGAAGGCTAGTGGTTCAAACCCACAAGCCACTCCTTGGAAGGAAGACTGAGCAATCTACTTTTGCAAAGATAACGCCTCGGAAACCTCAGGAGGGGTTGCTATGAGTCAGATTAGACTAGAAGGCAGTGAATTTGGTTTTTCGGTTTGTATTCTCCATTACCTAGGTTCAGGCCCTCAGAATCTCTGAAAGGACAGTTGAAATAGAATTCTTGTATGCCTGACCCATCACGTTTAAATCCACATGGCCATCACTTATCTAAAATGCACATCCCGCCATGTCAGTCCTTTTCTCAAAATCCTCTGAACCATCTCCAATAAATGAAGTCTAATATCTTTAGTGAGGAGCCCAGGTGGCACAGTGGTTAAGTGCTAAACTGCTAACAAAAAAATTGGAGACTGGAACCTACCAGCAGCTCCAGGGAGACAGATGTGGAAGTCTGCTTCCATAAAGATTTATAACCCTGGAAATTCTATGGAGAGTTCTGCTCTGTCCTAAAGGGTCACTATGGGTCAGGATGGACTCAATGGCACACAATAATCTCTTTAGCAAGATAAACCAAACCCTCAAGAGTTATTTATCCCACTTATAGTTTAGAATCAGCAAGTGCTAATAATAATCCATACTGTTTTATGCCTCTGTGCTTTACTTACTAGTTCCCTCTGCCTGGGCATATCTTTGCATTCAGGATTGAGGGGGTGGGGGTTGGTGGGCTGTCAGAGGCGGTCACAATCAAATGACCCCAGGGTCTGCAGTGGCAGAGGCAGGGGAGACTGGTGCTATTGGGGTAGAGGCCACCAATGTAGTGGTATCACTAGGGCTGATATCACTACTCCCCAGCCCTCAACTTACACATCAGTTAGGGCTCAGGCAGCTGCTGGGCCTTGGTGCCTACCACTGGGCAAAGAGAGGGTCTTGCCTTGGCCAACAGGAAAGGGGAGGAGCTATGGGGAACTGTGGAAGACTGGGTCACTACATCTGGGGTAGAGGGGGGTTCCCGACAGCCAGTTCCACCCACCTTTAGTTATTCTCACTGGGTGACAGCAACCTTCGTGATGCCACCATGGTAGATACTTGTTTTTCCCAATTCAGCAGCTTTAGATATCTTTCCTACAACTACTTTCCTCTATGCCCTCATAGCATCCTATGCATAATGTTACCATAAAATTTATTACATCATCTTCATGCCCCATTCCACCCCAGACTGTAAAGTTTTCCATGGGCATGGCTCACATCCTATTCTTTAGTGCAGCCTCCCAGCCATCATAGTCTATCACATAGTAGGCACTCAATGAATGTTTTTTAATTGAACTTCTGAACTGCACTCCTAGTAAGTGGTGAAGCTAAAATATGTACCCAGACTCTGTAACTCCAGTTTACCTTCTTTCCACTTACCATCATAACTCTGTTTCATTTGATAATAAACTCCAAATCTAGAAAACCTAAATGCATACTATCATAAATAGCTTCCAAATTTTTCATGTGTACTATAAGATTAAATTTAGATTTTACATGTCTTGATGAATTAGAGACACTTTAACAATAAACATTCTATAGCAGTACTGAAAAATTTTTACCAACAGAAAGAAGCAGTAACTCAAGAAAATTCAAATATATACGGATTATAAGAATATTATATAGTTACTCTTAGGTTTAAGATAAAAAACAAACTATGTAGTACCATTAAAAATATTTGCAAAGTTAAGAAAACTAAGTTGTCAATAAACTGAAGAGCTAACATTAACCACATTATTTACAAAATTGTATTTGGATACCATGTAGATTGTTACAAAACAGAATGGAATCAAATATACACCCAATAGCCAAAATAAGTGTCAAATATCTTCAGAAAGATATCTTGTAAATGTTCCAAGTAGGTGATATAAAACCTCAGTGATTTGAAGGTAATAGAGAAAAATAAATGCATTCAAAGATGATGAAAACAACAACGGATAAATCAATGAGTTAATGAACTAGAAAATACTTACAATGTAACCAAAACATAATTCAAGCTGTATTATTTTGAAAATCTCAAATATAGTCAAAAAGATTAGGAACTGGATAAAAGAGTTAAAAGTAAATAATAAAATATAAAATGCTTTATCTTGTTTCTGATATAGAAAAAGAATGCACTATATAAATGTATAATTAAGGTAAGTCAGATTTCATCAAGTATCTAAGTATTAAAACAAGGTAGAAAAAATTAAACAATCATTAAAGCGAAATTCTATTTTTGCATATCTACAGGACCCTACTTGTGCCTCCCACCTCCAACTTCTACCATAAAATAAACTAACAAAAAAATCCAGATTCTTTTATGATTCAATACATAATGTTTCTTTCTTGATACTCCTTCAAAACTGTTTTAGCTCACTGCTTTTGTTGTTACCAGCCATCAAGTCAGTTTCGACTCATGGGAACCCCACAAGTGCAGAGTAGAAGTGCTCTCTGTGACCTTTCAGAAGCAGATCTCCAGGCCAGGCGCTTCTGGGTGGTTTTCACCACCAACCACTGAACTGCTTCTGCCACTCAGGAGCTCTGCTGTTGTTGCTGTTAGGTGCTGTGGGGTCGATTCTTACTCATAGATACCCCAAGTGTGGAGTAGAGCCCCTGATAGAGTTTCCTACGCTGTACTCTTCAAGAGAGCATCTCTGTAGGTCTTTTCTCCCAAAAGGCTGCTATGTGGGTTCCAACCATCAATCTTTTTGGCAGGGCTTCTAACCAATTCATTCTGATTCGACACTCTGCTGATAATTTGCATTTTTACCCCTTCCCCCCAAGAAAAAACAACTCACTGCCCTGGACTGGACTCTGATCGGACTCATAAAGCCCACTCCTTGCGTTTCCGAGCCAGTATCACTACGGAAGTAGATTGCCCAACCTTCCAATCTTTCTTCCGAGGAGTGGCTAGTGGGTTTGAACCACCAGCCTCCTGGTTAGCAGTCAAATGCCTTAGGCACTACTCCCTGTATTTTAACATCATCCCCAGGTGATTTTACCTATTAACAACAACAACAAACCCTCGCTAACATTTGGATCCCATTTCATTTAATACAAACTTTCAAAAAACTATTAACCTATTTCTTAAATTTAGAAAGTACGACTTTCTGAAAAAATTAATACACACATGAACACATGAAGAAATAATGGAGTCTTCATGCCCAATATATAGTTCCTCTACATAGATTTCTAATTAGAAATGGTACTCTAATTACACATGCTTCAAATATGCTTTTCCAAAGGACTGGTTTTACAGAAGAATTTTCCTATTTTTATTTTTCTCTCTCTTCACATAAAACAAACAAAAAACCCACACTACCCTCAAGCCGGATCCCACTCATGGCGACCCTCCTTGGGTTTCCGAGATAGTATCACTACGGAAGTAGATTGCCCAACCTTCCAATCTTTCTTCCGAGGAGTGGCTAGTGGGTTTGAACCACTAGACTTCTGGTTAGCTGTCAAATGCTTTAGGCACTACGCCACCAGAGCTCCTTCATATAAAGCTATTTTTAAAAAATATGTAAAACATTTGTTTTAAAGCATGTTTTCAATTTATTAATCCATATACCATAATCTCATTGACTGCACAAAAAAATATATCCTTACTTTCTTCCTAAGTCTATTAAATTATGACTATTTTCAGTGACGGTCCAGAACCACCAGGAATGCACTTGCTAATCCGCGCAGACTGCTGCGTATTTTTCCTGCGTGTGCACGAGAATCTTCCAGAAGGTTTTGGCTACACAGGAGCGTCGGCCATGTTGGTTTCTCTCTCCCGTGGAGATCTACTCTGTCAGCCTGTGAAACTTGAGACGCTGAATTCCTGCGGAGCCCTGGCAGTGGCTGAAAGCGTCAGGCTCTGAGATTTTACATTTCCCACAGGAATGCGGTCAAAGAACTCAAGTGCCGAAATGACGAACACTTCTCGCTTGAGTGGCTTACCCTGCCAAGTCAAACTCATCTGAATTGCAGAACAACAGGAAACGAAGGCAGACTTGACATCCAGCTAAGAGACGGAGCCGGCGGTGGGCGTGTGGAGGGGGATTCGAAACTGGTACTTACCAATGCGAGGCGTTGCCTGAATTTTCCTCTGCGGGTTTCAGGAAGACCCTCTGTAGATTATTGGACATTTTAGAGGGGGTGGGATGGGACAGCACAACCAGAAAAGGGAGCTGTGTAGGGTCGAACTCCTAAAGGGGGACAAGAACGAGTGCTAAAGAATGTTGGGCTGGAGTTGCCCGGAGCAACTCTGAGACGTTCCACGCTGAAAGGGCGGCGACAGCTGACTCTGGAGAGGGCGTAGCCTCAGACTTCGGAGAGAGGCGGCGCAGCCACCCAGACACCGGAAGACTCCAGGATGGTGACGGCGCCGGTCCTACCTTTAACTCTGAGAGAAATAGTCTAAAATCTCCGCCCCCAGAGCCTACGACATCACCCTAGAGCCATCGGGAGTAGGAGCGGTAGGCGTGGCCTTAATGGCGTGGCCAAAAAAGAGCCAGGTCAGTGGGGGAAGACTAAACCAATTTATTTCTGACGACCCCGCCTACGGACGCTGCCAGCCAAAGCGAAGCTCAGCCTATGGCTTCCGGAATCGTCATGTCCGGTTGCCAAGGTGACTGGTTTTCTAAAGCTCCACCTTTATGATGCGAGCCAATCGCAAGTGAAATTAGCTACCTCTGTTTCCGGATCAAGTAACGAATCACAGAAGAAAATTCTCCTGACATGTACGCAAATTAAAATGTTTCCGGGGTCAGTCATAAAGTTTTTTGCCTTTGTGTTTGCCTCTACTGTAAGTTTTTCTCTACCTCGAGTGCTTTAGAAGATGTAGGCCACGTTTTTTGAAGTCGCCAAGCTCTCAGGGTGTGAGAAAATTTTAGATGCCTGTCTGTAGCCAACGCTGTTTTGTTGCTACTTCAATGAAGATTTCTCAGTTTTAACCTTTTTCCTTAAGCTTTACCTCTAGACCTAACCTAACCCTTCCCCTCACCTCACGTTTTTCCAACTCAGAAACCATCACTTACTGCCTGTCATATACTTAGTTCATTTTTTCTCCAAGTTTCATTTGCGATATAAACTTTTTTTCCAGTTTATTTGATTCCCTGGAGATTTTTCTCTATTCAGAAATACCAATTTTTGCAGTTATATCACTTACGAAAAACGTTTTCGGGCTTAAGAAGTAGAAATTGTAGCTTGGTTGGGGATAAAAAGAAGGTGTGGGAGGAGTGGACTAGTAGATCCAGTTTCATCTGGTATCATCAGTCCCTGGGAAAACTGGTGTACACTATTCAAATTTAGAAGACCGACCTAAGGTAGACAATTTATGGTTTATTTTGATTTTTTAAGAAAGTCCTTTTCCTAACAACTTAGTAAACTAATACTGATGTCCTGATATATTTAACAGAAAGTGATACTTAACAACTACTGTTCACTCTTTGTTAGAGAAAACTTCACATACTTGGAATCCTGTATCTGTAATTGTTGTTGTTGTTGTTGTTGTATGCCCTCCAGTTGGCCCCGACTCATAGCGACCCCTCCTTGGGTTTCTGAGGCGGTATCACTACGAAGTAGATTGCCCAACCTTCCTTCTGAGGAGTGGCTGTTGGGTTTGAACTGCCAGTCTTCTGGTTAGCAATCAAGTGCCTTAGGGACTACACTACTAGTGTTTATCTTTTAGTTTATGGACATCCTGAAATATCTCCCATCCTAATGGGGTGAGCCCTTGATACACTCTTGGTCTTGTTTTGATTATTCTTTTTGTGGTCATGTTCTATCGTGTACTTGGAAGTGTTGCCTATTCTTTGTTCCAATTTCTCACTATTATGCATCCCCTAAGGTCCCTAAATGGCACAAACTGTCTGTGCTGAGCTGCTAATCTAAAGGGTGGCGGTTTGAACCCACCCAGTGGCACTACGGAAGAAAGCCTTGGTGACCTACCTTATTGTCAGAGACTGGGTTCCATGTGAAGCTACCTTTTAAGATGGACTTTAGTGTGAAGGGAATTAAGGATTTGTACCTAGGGGAGGAAAGGAAGCAAAATTGGGCAAAGGGAGAATTTGAATTTGAAACTCTAAAAGTTTTCCTGAGTTTGGTAAGTGATCTGGGCCTTTGTACCCATGGCAATCCATCACTGTCTGCAGGTTCTCTCAGAAAAGGAGGCATGCCCTTGGACAAAGAGGATCTTTATAGCCAAGGCAATATCTCAGGTACTGTTAGCTAAGGCATATCTGTTGGTAGCACTCCAAGAAGCTGTGGGAATAACCTGTTCATTCCTGAAGAGAGATTTGAGAGGAGTATCACTGTACTCACTAAACCACTAATGCAACTATCTCTTGCAATTAATTATTTCATGTTCATTCAAAGTACTCCACTCAAAAGCACTATTAATTATTCCTTCACTCTTGATGCCACTGACAATATACTTTCCTAGTTTTCCACCTTTTTGTCTACTCAGTTTCCTTTGCATATTTTGTCTTTCCTTTTCAGCCATTAAATAAAGGAGTTCTTTAAATCATGATCATTTATAATCTTATTGTCTCAAACTGCCCTGTCTACCCAATTGATTTCGTACACACTCATGGCTTCAAATGCCACCTATACCCATTTTTATACTAACCACATACTTACATAATACAAAAGAAAAGGAAAGGAAAAAAAAAAAAAACCAAACTCCTGTTGAGTCAGATCTGACTCACAGTGACCCCTCCTTGGGTTTCCAAGGCGATATCACTATGAAAGTAGATTGCCCACCCTTCTTTCCAAGGAGTGGCTGGTGGATTTGAATCACCAGACTTCAGGTTAGCAATCAAATGCTTTAGGCACAATATATGCCAGTAATTGTTCTAGGTACTATATCCACTGTTATCAAGTTGGTTCCAACTCATGTTGTTGTTGTTGTTATGTGCCGTTGAGTCAGCCCTGACTCATAGTGACCCCCATATGGTTTCCAAGGCTGTAAATCTTTATGGAAATAGATTGCCTCATATTCCTACCATGGAGCAGATGGTGGGATTGAACTGCTGACCTGGTTAGCAGCCAATTGCCTTACACACCTATGCCACTAGAGTCCCTGAGGTACTATACAGATATTCTATAATTCTGTTATAGGAACAATTATTACATAGAGATAAAAAATCAGATTATTTATAATATATTCCTAATACAGGTTGTGTAGCAAGAGTCCATTTACTTTACTGTTACACTCTGCTACCACTTGATTCATGTGTGTGTGTATATATATATATATATATATATATATAATCCATATTTATTTTTAAGCTACACCTGCATATCCAAGTGAATTCTTGATATCTCCTTTTGGATGTCTTAAAAAGACTTTTCTTACCACTGCAGAAAGTTTTGTTGGACAGTGTGGTTCCAGATCATAACAGCAATGAATGGGTGTAAAACCAAAATGAAATTAAACTAAAACCAAACCCATTACTATTGAGTTGATTTTGACTCAGAGCAACCCTATGAGTAGGAGAAAGTAGAGCTGGACATATGGTTTCCAGGCTATAAATCTTTTAGGAAGCAAACTGCATCATTTTTCTCCTGTGCAGTGGCTGGTGAGTTTGAACTACTGAACTTTTGGTGAGTAGCCCAGTGAATTAACCACAGAGCCACCAGAACACCAAAATTAAATTAGAGCATAATAAAATAATAGACCTTGTTAGGTAAATACATAGATTAAATATTAAAATGTCCTATGAATAAATGCCACCACTTGTCTGTCAGTTTGTGATATGTGTGGTGGCTTGTTGTGAGGCTGGAGGCTATGCCACAGGTGTTTCAAATACAGCAGGGTCATCCATGGTGGTCAGGTTTCAGCAGAGCTTCCAGACTAAGACAGACACAGAAGAAGGAAGAAGCCATCCATTTCTCAATGAACTGGCCAGCGAAAACTTTATGAATAGCAGTGAGACACTGTCTGATATCTTACTGGAAAACTTTATGAGTAGCCCTGAAACATTGTCTGATATAGTACCAGAAGATGAGCCCCTCAGATTGGAAGGCACTTAAAATACAACTGGGGAAGAGTTCTCTCCTCAAAGTAGAGTCAACCTTAATGATGTGGATGGAGCAAAGCCTTCGGGACCTTCATTTGCTGATGTGGCACAACTCAACATGGGAAGAAAGAGCTGCAAACATCCATTAATAATTGGAACGTGGAATGTACGAAGTATAAATCTAGAAAAATTGGAAGTTGTCAAAAAGGAAATGAAATAAAGATGGATATCCTAGGCATTAGTGAACTGAAATGGACTGGTTTTGACCATTTTGAATCAGACAACCATATGATCTACTATGCTGGGAATGATAAAGAATGATGTGGCATTCATCATCCCCAAAATGTTTCAAGATCTATCCTGAAGTACAGTGCTGACAGTGGTAGGATAATATCCATATGCCTGTAAGGAAGACCAGTTAATACTACTGTGGTAGGCTGGGCCTGGTTTCCAGTGGCTGGACAGCAGTATGTAGTTATTCCCCATGACAAGACTGGTAGTCAACTCCATTGTGGAATCTACTGGAGCAACCAAGTAGCTGTCTTAAGGATATGGTCCGCTTCCAGTGCATAAGAAGAAGCATTGAGACAGGTCTCTGGGGCTTTTTGGCATGCTTTTGGCAGCTGCATTCAGCCTAGTTGTCTTTCAGCAGCCTGTCATGCAGGCCCTGCCAATTTTGGGACTGTTTTGGACTTGAACTAGTGGCCTGCCATGTTGTTCGATAATCTTGGGACTGTGCCATTGTACTTTTTAGCCTTAGGTTTGTCAGCCTCAGCAACCAGGGGCTGTCTGAGTAAAGAAAAGCCTCCAGCTTCAGTGGGCCAGGAGCAAGAGGCAGAGCTGAAGCCCAAAGTTGAGAGGCCTTCACCCTATCCCTAGAAATGGTACTTTAAACTCAGACTCTAGCCTCCTAATCTGTAAGAGAATAAACTGCTCTTTGTTCAAGCCATATATTGGGAGAATTTTCTGTTAGAGCAGCACTAGGTGTAACCAAAACAAATATTATTCAAATATACACACCAACACCAAAGCCAAAGATGAGGAAATTGAAAATTTTTTACCAATTTATACAGTCTGAAATTGAACACGTATGCAATCAAGATGTGTTGATTATTACTGATGATTGGAATGCAAAAGTTGGAAAGGAAGAATCAACAGCAGTTGGAAAATATGGCCTTGGTGATAGAAATGATGCTGTAGATTTCATGATAGAATTTTGCAAGACCAACAACTTATTCATTGCAAATACCTTTTTCCAACAAAGTAAATGGCAGCTATACACATGGACTTTACCAGATGAAATACACAGAAATCAAATTGACTACATCTATGGGAAAAGCCAATGGAGAAGCTCAGTATCTTCAGCCAAAACAAGGCCAGAAGCTGACTGTAGAATAGACCATCAACTGCTTATATGCAAGTTCAAGTTGAAGCTGAAGACAATTGAAACAAGAAAACAAGAGCCAAAATATGACCATGATTATATCCCACTTGCATTTAGAGACCATCTAAAGAACAGATTTGCCACATTGAATACCAATGACCAAAGACCAGACAAATTGTGGATGACATCAAGAACATCATACATGAAGAAAGCAAAAAGTCATTGGAAAGACAGGAAAGGAATAAAAGACCAGAATGGATGTCAGAAGAGACTCTGAAACTTGCCCTTGAATGGAGACTAGCTAAAGCAAATAGAAGAATCCACAAGATAAAAGAGCTGAACAGAAGATTTCAAAGAGCAGCTCGAGAAGACAAAGTCAATTATTATAATGAAATGTGCAATGACCTGGAGTTAGAAAACCAAACGAGAAGAACATACTTGGCATTTCTCAAGCTGAAAGAACTAAGGGAAAAAAATAAGCCTTGAATTGCAGTATTGAAAGATTCTATAGGCAAAATATTGAATGATGTAGGAAACATCAAAAGAAGATGGAAGGAATACACAGAGTGACTGTACCAAAAAGAATTGGTTGATGTTTATCCATTTCAGGAGGTGTCATATGATCAAGAATCAATGGTGTTGAAGGAAGAAGTTGAAGCTGCACTGAAGGAATTGGAGAAAAACAAGGCTCCAGCAATTAACAGAATACCCATTGACATGTTTAAACAAACAAATGCCATGCTGGAGGCACTTACTTGTCTATGCCAAGAAATTTGGAAGAGAGCCACCTAGCCAACTGACTGGAAGAGATCTGTATTTGTACCCATTCTAAACAAAGGTGATCCAACAAAATGTAGAAACTATTGGACAATGTCATTAATATCATGCTGTTGTTATGTGCCATTGAGTCGGACCTGACACATAGCAACCCCTCCTTGGGTTTCTGAGGCAGTATCACTACGGAAGTAGATTGCCCAACCTTCCTTCCAAGGAGCTGCTGGTGGGTTTGAACCGCCAGCCTTCTGGTTAGAAGTCAAGTGCCTTAGGCATTATGCTACCAGAGATTCATATCATAAGTAAGTAAAATTTTTCTGAAAATAATTCAAAAGTGGTTGTTGCAATATAATGACAGGGAACATCCAGTAATGCAAGCTGTATTCAGAAGAGGACATGGAATGAGGGATATCATACTGATGTCAGATGGATCTTGGCTAAAAGCAAAGAATACCAGAGAGATGTTTCCTTGTGTTTTATTGACTATGCAAAAGCATTCAATTGTTTGGATCATAAAAATGATGGATAACATTGAGAAGAATGAGAATTCCAGAACACTTAATTGTGCTCATGAGGAACCTGTACATTAGACCAGAAGGCTGTCATTCAGACAGAACAAGGGGGTACTGTATGGTTTGAAATCAGGAAGGAAGTATGTCAGGATTGTATTCTTTCACCATACTTACTCAATTTATACGCTGAGCAGATAATCTGCAAAGCTAGACTATATGAAGAACAACATGGCATCAGAATTGAAGGAAGACTCAGTAACCTGTGACATGCAAACGACACAACCTTGCTTGCTGAAAGTGAAGACGACTTAAAGCAACTTACTGGTGGAGATTACAGACTATAGTCTGCAGTACAGATTACACCTCAACATAGGAAATGAAAACCTTCAAAATTGGGCCAATAAGCAGCAGCATGATCAATGGAGAAAAGATTGAAGTTGTCAAAGATTTCTTATTACTTGGTTCCACAATCAGCACCAATGGAAGCATCAATCAAGAAATCAGACAATGTACTGCACTGGGAAAATCTACTGCAAAAGACCTCTTTCAAGTGCTGAAGAGAAAAGATGTCTCTTTGAAGACTAAGATAAACCTAACCCAAGCCATGGTATTCTCAGTCACCTCATATACATGTGAAGCTGGACAATGAATAAGGAAGACCAAAAAAGAGTTGATGCTTTTGAATAGTGGTGTTGGTGAAGAATGCTGAAAGTACCACAGACTGCCAAAAGAACTAACAAATCTGTCCTGGAAGAAGTGCACTTGGAATGCTTCTGGGAAACGAGAATGGCCAGACTCCGATGTCACCTACTTTGGTCATGTTGTCAGAAAGGACCATTCCCTGGAGAAGGATATCATGCTTGGCAAAGTGGAGGGTCAACACAAAAGGGGAAGGCCCTCAATGAGATGAACTGACACAGTGGCTGCAATGATGGGCTCAGGTATAGCAAGAATTCTGAGGCTGGCACAGGACTGGCAGTGTTTCGTTCTGTTGTACATAGGGTTACTATGAGTCACAGCCGACTCCACAGCACCTAACAACAACAACATACATAGATTTGGCAGAAGATATTCATACATGCATATTTGTATGTGCTATGAAAACGTCCATATACATTATAGAGTTAACAGGACAAAGCCAACTAACTTCTTAGCACCACCAAGCACCTTGAGGGAGTGTGTTGCTGGGCCTATGGGCTCAGGACCATGGTTATGGGGAAATCAAATCAATTAGAACAGCATTGTGCCCAGAAACATTGTTCTATTTCCTACTTTGGTGAGTACTAATTGGAGTCTTAAAAGCTTGTGAGCGTCCCTCTAAGATGCAACTATTGGCCTCTCCTCATCTTGAGAAAAGAAGAGTGAAGAAAATCAAAGACATATGTAAACAGTTAGTCCAAGGGACTAATGGACCATGAGAATCTTAGCCCACATGACTCTGAGACCAGAACTAGATGATGCTTGGCTACCAAAGCAAACCAATCAAAAAGGAATCAAAATTGAAGAACCTAGAATAGAAGAAAAAATGTAACAAAATTCAAAAACATAAAAAAGACCAAGATTACGGTGCAGAAAAAGACTGGTGAAACCCCCAAGGCTGTAGCCCTGAATCACCCTTTGGGACTGCAGTTGGACTCACTCTTGTGGCTTAACTCTCAGCCAAACAATAGGTCTATGAGCTGAAGAACTACACCAAGGATATGCACTCCTTGTAACAGTCAACCATGGGAGATAAGAGGAGCAGCATTTCTACAGAGAAAGTTATGCCAGCAGGAATGTGTAGGTAAGGACACAGGGAAGAGGTAACCACAGGGAGAAGGTGGGAGGAGAGCTGTTACATTGTGGGGATTACACTGTAGTCAGTGTCATGAAACAAAATGTGTATGAACTGTTGAATGTAAAAGGAATCTGCTTTGTAAAATTGCACCCAAATCACCCAAAGTTAAAGCTAAATATGAGAGGCAAAAACTGAAAGAATTGCAAATAGAAGTAAACAAATTCACTATTATAGGTGGAGACTTCAGCACTGTTCTATCAGTAATTGAGAAATCCAGCAGGCCGAACATCAGTAAGGATGGAGTTATACTGAACAACATCATCAATGAAGTGGATTGAACTGACATATGTAGAACACTTAATCTAACAATAGCAGAATGCACAGTTTTCTCAAGCTTATATAGGACATTCACCAAGATAGACCACATTCTGGGCCATAAAACACCCCTGAACACATTTTAAAGAATAAAAATTGTACAAAATGTTCTCTCAGACCACAACAGAATTAAACCAGAAACCAACACCAGAAAGGTAGCTGGAAAATCCCTTAAATATTTGGAGATTAAAGAGCACACTTCTTATAACACAGAGGTGAAAGAAGAACCTTTGAACAAAATAGAAGTATGTTTTGGACTAACTAAAAATACAACTTATTGAAATTTGTGGAATATATAAAATGCAGTGATTAGAGGGAATTTTATAACATTGAACATATATATTAGAAAAGATTTAAAATTAATAATCTAAGCTTCCACTTTAGTGAACTAGAATGAAGGGAAAATTAAGTACAAAGGAAGAGGAAAAAAATAACAAAAATTAGAGCAAAATCCAATGAAATTGAAAACAGAAAATCAATGGATAAGCAAAACAAAAAGCTAGCTGTTTGAAAAGATCAATAAAATTGACAAACCTCTAGCAGATGATCCAATGGAAAATAAGAGGGAAGATAAAAATTATTAATGTCAGAAATGAAGAAGGGGTCATCATGCCTGATCCCATGAACATTAAAAGAATAATAAAGGAATATTGTGAATAATTCTATGGCCACAAATTTTGTAATTTAAATAAAATGAAGAGCAAAGATGTTTCCTTGAAGACCAAGGTGTGCTTGACACCCCCATGGTATTTCCAGTCACCTCATACTCATGTGAGAGCTGGACAATGAAAAAGGAAGACCAAAGAAGAGTCGATGTTTTGGGTTGTGGTGTTGGTGAAGAATGCTGAAAGTACCATGGATTGCTAAAAGAACTAACAAATCTCTCCTGGAGGAAGTGTAGCCAGAATGCTCCTTGGAAGCGAGAATGGCCAAACTTCGTCTCACCTATTTGGTAAGAAGGGATCATTCCCTGGAGAACGATATCAAAGTAGAGCAACAACGAAAGAGGGGAAGGCCCTCAATGAGATGGATTGACACAGCGACTGCAGCGATGGGCTCAGGTATAGCAAGGATTGTGAGACTGGCACAGGACAAGGCAGTGTTTCTTTTTGCTGTATATGAGGTCGCTATGAGTCGGCGATAACCTGGTGGCACCTAACAACAACAACAAATAAAATGGACCAGTTATTTCAAAGACATAGGCTACCAAAACTCACACAAGGAAGTATAGATAATCTGAATATGCCTACATCTATTTTAAAAATTTAAGCAATAATTAAAAACTTTCAAGATGGTTTCTTTGGTGAATTTTATTAAATATTTAAGGGCAAAATGATACCAATTCTCTATAATCTCTTCCAGAAAACAGAAGTAGAGGAAGCATTTCCTAGCTCATTGCATGATGCCAGCATTTCTGCAATGCTAAAATCAGACAAAGACATTGTTAAAAAGGAAGATTATAGGCAAATACCTCTTATGAAAATAGATACAAATATCATCAATGAAATATTAGCAAATTGAATAAAACAATGTGTGTAAAAAGAATTATACTACATAACTAAGTGGGATTTATTCCAAATATAAAAAACTAATTGAATATTTGAAAATCAATTAATCAGAGGAGTTCTGGTAAGATGGCAGAATAGGCAACAGGCAGAAAGACTGCACAGATCCTCTTCAACAAAGAAAAGGAGAACCAATTAACAAAGATACAGAAGATAATCCGGAACCCTGAGCCTTAAAGAGAAGGATATAGAAGTGGACTAAACTCCAACCAGCAGAAGAATTTGCATGAAAACACCAAAAAAGGAGACATATGGAGCTGCGGTCTGACAGCACAGACAGCTTGAATATTACCAAGTGGTGGTAGGACCTAAGAATTAACCTAAATATCAGCCCTGCTAGCCAGGGACTGCACAAAGTACTGCTATGGTGGCTGGTGAATAAAAAGGGAAGCAGCAGACTGGAAGGTGGGCTGAGATGTGGATTTTTACCTGTCTGGAGGGTGCAGCCATTTTGAATGTTTACAAATGGTTAGACAATTTTGGATATTTATAGAGACAGTGTTCTCCCAGATTCCAGGGACTTAAGAACAGGCTCCACTTGCCAGGAATTGCAAGGACACTCCAGACACAGATGACATTCCCCTTGTTACTCTTATACCCCACAACCTTTTGGTGAATGGAGGTGCAGCCATCCCTCACTCCCACCAACCTTCTGGGCCAGCAGGAATTCCTTCCCAGTTAGTGTGCTCGGAGGGAGCCTGGGTTACCTGCCCTGCACTGCCCCAATATTTTTTTTCTGTTTTCTAGTTTGTTTTTCTTTTTTTTTTTTGCTCCTTTTTATTATTTATTTATTTATTTATTTATTTATTTTATTGTGATTTGGGTGCAGATTTACAGAGCAAATTCACTTTCCATACAGCAGTTCACACACACTTTTCTCATGACATTGACCACAGTTTACCACAATGCAACAGCTTCCCTCCCACTTCCTCCCCATAGTTACCTCTTCCCAGTGTCCATCCCTCCATGCACACCTGCCCCCTGAGCTGTCTCCCTGTACATAAGTAACCCTTCTTTCTCTCATGATTGTTCTTTCCAAGGAGTGTATCGACCTGAGGTAAATGTTCAACTCATATGCCTGTCTTTTGTTTGGCTGGAAACCACAAGTGTGGGTTCAATTCCAGACCTGAAACACAGCTAGGAGCCATAGTCTCAGTGGTTCCACCAGGTTTTATCAGACCAGCAAACCTGTCCCCCCCCCTTTTATTATTTTTTTGTCTCCAAATGATTTTGAGTTTTGTTCCACATTGTCCTCCCTCTCTATCAAGGATCTCCTACATAGATCCCGTTCCAAGTGGATGATAGTGGTAGCTGGGCACCATCTAGTTCTTCTGGTCTCAAAGTCATATAGGCTTCAGATTGGATGGTCACTAGGACTAATTGTTTCCATGAATTTTGTTTTTCTTCATTCTTCCTTACTCTGGACAAGGAGAGACCCATAGTTGCATCTAGATGGCAGCTTGCTAGCTTTTAAGATCCCAGTCCCAGAAAGACTCCACAGACCCTCTTCAACAAAGAAAAGGGAAACCAATTAACACAGACACAGAAGATAATCCTGGACCCCAGACCCTTGACGGGGAGGATATAGAAGTGGACTAAACCCCAACTAGCAGAAGAATTTGCATGAAAATACCAAAAAAGGAGACAGATGGAGCTGCGGTCTGGCAGCAAACCTGAGTGATCCTGATGGCATGGCCCAGACAGCTTGGAGATTCCCGAGTGGTGGTAGGACCTAAGAATTAACCTAAAAATCAGCCCTGCTAGCCAGGGACTGCACGAAGGACTGCTCTGGTGGCCGGGAAATAAATGGAGAAGGTGAAGAGAAAGGCAGGCTGAGCTGTAGACTTTTACTGGTCCGGAGGGTGCCGCCATTTTGAATGTTTAAAAGCAGCTTGACTATTTTGGATATTTAAAGAGACAGCGCTCTCGCAGATTCCTCGGTCTTAAGAACGCATTCTGCTTGCCAGCAGCCCCAATGACACTCTGGACCTGCAAGACTTAAAAGGTGCAACATTCCTCTTGTTAACTCTTATACCCCACACCTGCTTGGTGAACAGAGGTGTGGCCATCCCCCACTCCCACATACCTTCTGGCCCACAGGAACTCCATCACAGTCTGTGTGCTCAGATGGAGCCTGGGTGCCCTGCCATGTCCTCCACTGATTTTTATTCTCTTTTTTTGTTTTTATTTTTTTCTTTTTTGATTTCTTTTTTTTTTTCTGATTAATTTGCTTGTATTTGTCTATTTTAAAACAAATATCATTATTAATACTTTTGTCCTTTTTACTATTACTCTTATTCTTTGCTTCCCAGGTCCTAGTTTTCAGCACTTTTTCTTTTCCCTGTTCCTGGTTGAAATTTTTTTTTTTTTTTTT
>NW_006921597.1:17465494-17473088 GCF_000298275.1 Orycteropus afer afer | reverse complement strand
AGTAGTTGAACCTGTGGGCTTGGGACCATAGTCGCAGGGGACATCAAGCACAACTGGCATAACATACTATACAAAACATTGTTCCACCTTCTACTTTGGCGAGTAGCGACTGGGACTTTAAAAGCTAGCAAGCTGCCATCTAGAGGCAACAATGGGCCTCTCCTCATCCAGAGCAAAGATGAATGAAGAAAACCAAAATTCATGGAAACGGTTAGTCCTAGAGAGTGGTACACCATCTGATCTGCAGCCTATACGACTATGAGACCAGAAGACGTAGATGGTGCCCAGCTACGACTGTCATCCACTTGGAAGAGGAGCTAAGTAGGAAATCCTTGCTAGAGAGGAAGAACAATGTGGAACAAAACTCAAAATCATTTGGAGAAAAAAAGGGGGGGGGGACCAGGTTTGCTGGTCTGATAGAGCCTGGTGGAACCACTGAGACTATGGCCCCTAGCTGCCCTTCAGGTCTGCAGTTGAACCCACACCCGTGGTTTCCAGCCAAACAAAATACAGGCATATGAGTTAGACATTTACCTCAGGTAGGTACACTCCTTGGAGAGAACAATCATGGGAGAAAGAAGGGCTGCTTTGCACAGGGAGACAGCTCAGGGGGCAGGAGTACATGGAGAGATGGACACAGGAAAGAGGTAGCTATGGGGAGGAAGTGGGAAGGGAGCTGTTGCATTGTGGTAAATTGTGGTCACTGTCATGAGAAAAAGTGTATGTGAACTGCTGTATGGAAAGTGAATTTGCTCTGTAAATCTTCACCCAAATCACAATTAAAAAAATAATAATAATGAAAAAGAAAATGAAAAATATTCCAAAATGGAATGAAAACAATTCTGGATTACTGGTCATTTTAGATTCTACATATATCTGTTCTTTGGTTAGCATGAATTATTTAGAGTCAGCTGGTTTCAAATAAAGGAAGAGGATCTATTCAACCTTATCTACGTTGTGATGTTAATCAGAAGTCAAGAAATTACTTTGCTAAAAAAAAAACACTTATGTTTTACATGTAACTTACCTATGGTGCTTAGAGTTTGTTTTCACCAGAAGTGCATAAAAATTTTCTTTTAATTAAAAAAAAAAAAAAATCCCAGTCCCTACTTGCCAAAGTAGGGGTGGAACAATGTTTTGTATAGTATATTATGCCAATTGAGCTTGATGTTCCCTGCGACTATGGTCCTAAGCCCACAGGTTCAAATACTCGGTCCCTCTGGGTAGCTGGCTGTGACCAAGCAGTGATGACAACCTTGCCCCTTGTCAGCTCTACTATACACCTGGGAATTCTGATCATTCACATAGACTTATAGGACCATTGTCTGCCAACCCTATACATGTTCTTGGATACACTCCCCATTTCATAGACATATCTAATAGTTCAGCATGTCCACCCATCTATCCACCCATATACCCATGTTTGCCTTCACTGACAATACAGTACTGTATGTGTAAAGGGTTCATCTTCATTTTCTGTACCTCCCATGTACCTCTCTTTGTCTTTCTCATCCTCAATGCCACCATATTGGTCACTCACATTTGGTACATTGCCCTTCTCTTCACCCAAATCAATATTATCTCTATCTATCTAACAGCATTTCCTCCCCTCCCCTCTCACCCCTGGTAACCAACAAAGAAAATTTCCTTCTATAGAAAAACCTTTCCTTAACTTTTACAAGAACAGACTAATACAATATTTGTGCTTTTGTGATTAACTTATTTAACTCAGCATAATGTCCTCCAAGTTCATCCACATTATGTGGTGTTTTGCAGATTCCACATTATTCTTTAGGGTTGCATAGTATTCCATTGTGTGTATGTATGTACCATAGTTTGGTTATCCATTTCTCAGTTGATGGACACCTAGGTTGTTTCCATCTTTTGGCTATTGGAAATAATGCTGTGATGAACATGGGTGTGCATATATCTGTTCTTGTCATGGCTCTCACTTATTTACAGTATATGCCTTGTGATGGAATGGCTGGGTCAAATGAAATTTCTAATTACAACTTTTGAAGGAATTGCCATACTGCTTTCCACAATGGTTGTACCATTTTACAGTCCCAACAGCAGTGTATGAGAGTCCCAATCTCTCCACAACCTCGCCAGCATTTGTTATTTTCTGTCTTGTTGAACTTTGATACTAGTGCTGGAGCAAGATGGTATCTCATTGTTGTTTTGATTTGCATCTCTCTAATAGCTAATGATTGTGAGCATTTCTTCATATGTTTGTTGGCCGCTTGAATATCGTCCTTGGTGAAGTGTCTATTCATGTCTTCTGCCCATTTTTTAATTGGATTGTTTGTCTTTTTTTTATTGAGGTGTTGAAGTGTTCTATAAATTCTAGAGATAAATCCCTTTTCCGACATGTTATTACCAAATATTTTTTCCCAATCTGTAGGTTCTCTTTTGACTCTTTTGGAGAAGTCTTTGGAAACACATAAAAATTTAATTTGTAGAAGGTCACAATCATCAGCTGCAGCGGTCCAGGTGAGGAGTGAAAACCCAGGCACACCAAAAGCAGCCAAATGGTGGAGTGGGAACAAGGAGATTAAAAGCCAGGAACCCAGACAGAGGAGCTGTCAGCCACAGGAATCCAGAGGAGGAGAGGGAACTCAGGAATGCCCAAAACAAACAGCAGGGTGGAAGAAGTGATTGAAAGCCAGGAACCCAGACAGAGGAGCTGTCAGCCACAGGAATCCAGAGGAGGAGAGGGAACTCAGGAATGCCCAAAACAAACAGCAGGGTGGAAGAAGTGATTGAAAGCCAGGAACCCAGACAGAGGCTCAGTCAGCCGTGGGGATCCAGGTGAGGAGAGGGAACTCAGGCATGCCCAAAATAAACAGCATGGCAGGAGAGTGGGAGAAAGAGGATTAAAAGCCAGGAACCCGGACAGGGGAGCAGTCAGCCACAGGGATCCAGGGGAGGAACGGGAATGCAGCCATGCCCAAAACTAACAGCACAGCTGGAGAGCAGGAGAAAGGGGATTAAAAGCCAGGAACAACGACAGAGGAGCCGTCAGCCACAGGGATCCAGGTGAGGAGAGGAAACTCAGGTACACCCAAAGCAGGAGGGTGGGAGAGTGGGAGAAAGGGGATTAAAAGCCAGGACACCAGACAGAGGAGCAGTCAGCTGTAGGGATCCTGTGATAAGAGGGAACTCAGGCACGCCCAAAACAGCAGGGCTGGAAAGTGGGAGAAAGAGGATAAAAAGCCAGGAACCCGGACAGAGGAGCACTCAGCCACAGGGATCCAGGTGAGGAGAGGCAACTCAGGCCTGGCAAAACAAACAGCAGGGCTGGAGAGTGGGAGAAAGAGGATAAAAAGCCAGGAACACGGTCAGAGGAGCAGTCTGCCACAGGGATCCAGATGAGGAGAGGGAACTCAGGTACACCTAAAAAAGCAGATCTGGAGAGTGGGAGAAAGACAATAAAAAGCCAGGAACCCGGACAGAGGAGCAGTCAGCCACAGGGATCCAGGTGAGGAGAGGGAACTCAGGCACACCCAAAACTGCAGGGTGGGAGAGCGGGAGAAAGGGGATTAAAAGCCAGGAAACTGGACAGAGGAGCAGTCATTCGCAGGGATCCAGGTGAGGAAAGGGAAATCAGGCACACCCAAAACAAACAGCATGGCGGGAGAGCAGGAGAAAGAGGATTAAAAGCCAGGAACCCAGAGAGCAGAGCAGTCAGCTGCAGGGATCCAGGTGAGGAGAGGGAACTCACGCACACCCAAAATAGCAGGGCTGCTGAGTGGGAGAAAGAGGATAAAACACCAGGAACCTGGACAGAGGAGAAGTCAGCCGCAGAGATCCAGGGGAGTAGAGGGAACTCAGGCATGCCCAAAACAAACAGCATGGCAGAAGAGCAGGAGAAAGGGGATTAAAAGCCAGGAAACCGTAAAGAGGAGCAGTCAGCTGCAGAGATCCAGGTGAGGACAGGGAACTCAGGCACGCCAAAAGCAGCAGGGTGGGAGAGTGGGAGAAAGAGGATTAAAAGCCAGTAACCCGGACAGAGGAGCAGACAGCTGCAGGCATCCAGGTGAGGACAGGGAACTCAGGCATGCCCAAAACAGCAGAGCTGGAGAGTAGGAGAAAGAGGATAAAACGCCAGGAACGTGGACAGAGGAAGAGTCAGCTGCAAAGATCCAGGGGAAGAGAGGGAACCCAGACATGCCCAAAGCAGCAGGGTGGGAGAGCGGGAGAAAGGGGATTAAAAATCAGGAACCCAGACAGAGGAGCAGTCATCTGCAGGGATCCAGGGGAGGAGAGGGAACTCAGGCACACCCAAAATAGCAGGGCTGGAGACTGGTAGAAAGGGGATTAAAAGCCAGGAACATGGACAGAGGAGCCGTCAGCCACAGGGATCCTGGTGAGGAGAGGGAACTCAGGCATGCCCCAAACAAACAGCATGGTGGGAGAGTGGGAGAAAGATTAAAAACAAGGAACCCAGAGGAGTAGTCAGCTGCAGGGATCCAGGTGAGGAGAGGGAACTCAGGCACGCCCTAAACAGCAGGGCTGGAGAGCAGGAGAAAGGGGATTAAAAGCCAGGAACATGGACAGAGGAGCCATCAGCCACAGGGATCCAGGTGAAGAGAGGGAACTCAGTCAAACCCAAAGCAGCAGGGTGGGAGAGCAGGAGAAATGGGATTAAAAGCCAGAACCTGGACAGAAGAGCCATCAGCCACAGGGATCCAGGTGAGGAGAGGGAACTCAGGCACACCCAAAACAGCAGGTTGGGAGAGTGGGAGAAAGAGGTAAAAAAGCCAGGAACCCGGACAGAGGAGCCATCAGCCACAGGGATACAGGGGAGGAGAGTGAAATCAGGCATGCCCAAAAGAAAAAGCACGGTGGAAGCACAGGAGAAAGAGTATTAAAGGCCAGGAACATGGACAGAGGAGCCATCAGCCACAGGGATCAAGATGAGGAGCGGGAACTCAGGCACACCCAAAATAAACAGCATGGCAAGACAGCAGGAGAAAGAGGATTAAAAGCCAGGAACCCGGACAGAGGAGCAGTCAGCCTTAGAGATCCAGGTGAGCAGAGGGAACTCAGGCATGCCCAATACAAACAGCATGGCAGGAGAGTAGGAGAAAGAGGATTAAAAGCCAGGAACTGGGACAGAAGAGCAGTCAGCCACAAGGATCCAGGGGAGGAGCTGGAACTCAGGCATGCCCAAATCAAACAGCATGGCAGGAGAGTGGGAGAAAGGGGATTAAAAGCCAGGAACAGCGACAGAGGAGCGTTCAGCCACAGGGATCTAGGTGAGGAGAGGGAAATCAGGTACGCCCAAAGCAGAAGGGTGGGAAAGTGGAAGAGAAGGGATTAAAAGCCAGGAACCCAGAAAGAGGAGCAGTCAGCCGCAGGGATCCAGGTGAGCAGAGGGAACTCAGTCATGCCCAAAACAAACAGCATGGTGGGAGAGTGGAAGAAAGTGGATTAAAAGCCAGGAACAATGACAGAGGAGCTGTCAGCCACAGGGATCCAGGTGAGGAGAGGTAACTCAGGCACACCCAAAGCAGCAGGGTGGGAGAGCAGGAGAAAGGGGATTAAAAGCCAGGAAACTGGACAAAAGAGCAGTCAGCCGCAGGGATGCAGGTGAGGAGAGGGAACTCAGGCACACCCAAAACAAACAGCATGGCGGGAGAGCAGGAGAAAGAGGATAAAACGCCAGGATCCCAGACAGAGGAGCACTCAGCTACACGGATCCAGGGTAGGAGCGGGAATGCAAGCTTGCCCAAAACAGCACTGTGGGAGAACAGGAGAAAGGGAATTAAAAGCCAGTAACCCAGACAGAAGAGCAGTCAGCCACAGGGATCCAGGTGAGGAGAGAGAACTCAGGCACCCCAAAAACAGTAGGGCTGGACAGTGGAAGAAAGAGGATAAAAAGCCAGGAACCTGGACAGAGGAGCAGTCTGCCACCGGGATCCAGGTGAGAAGAGGGAACTCAGTCACACCCAAAGCAGCAGGGCAGGAGAGTCGGAGTAACAGGATTAAAAGCTAGGAACCCAGAAAGAGGAGCAGTCTGCCATAGGGATCCAGGTGAGGAGAGGGAACTCAGGTACACCCAAAACAGCAGGGCTGGGGAGTGGGAGAAAGAGGATAAAAAGCCAGGAACCCAGAGAGAGGAGCAGTCAGGCACAGGGATCCAGGGGAGGAGAGGGAAATGAAGCATGCCCAAAACAAACAGCGTGGTGGGAGAGCGGGAGAAAGGGGATTAAAAGCCAGGAACATGGACAGAGGAGCCATCAGCCACAGGGATCCAGGTGAAGAGAGGGAACTCAGTCAAACCCAAAGCAGCAGGGTGGGAGAGTGGGAGAAATTGGATTAAAAGCCAGGAACCTGGACAGAGGAGCAGTCAGCCACAGGGATCCAGGTGAGGAGAGGGAACTCAGGGACGCCAAAAGCAGCAGGGTGGGAGAGTGGGAGAAAGAGGATTAAAAGCCAGTAACCTGGACAGAGGAGCAGTCAGCCGCAGAGATTCAGGGGAGGAGAGGGAACCCAGACATGTACAAAGCAGCAGGGTGGGAGAGTGGGAGAAAGGGGATTAAAAGCCAGGAACCCAGACAGAAGAGTAGTCAGCAGCAGGGATCCAGGGGAGGAGAGGGAACTCGGGCATGCCCAAAACAAACAGCATGGCGGGAGAATGGGACAAAGGGTATTAAAAGCCAGGAACAACAAAGAGAAGCAGTCAGCCACAGGGATCCAAGTGAGGAGCGGGAACTCAGTCATGCCCAAAGCAGCAGGGTGGGAGAGTGGGAGAAAGGGGATTAAAAGCCAGGAACCTGGACAGAGGACAGTCAGCCACAGGGATCCAGGTAAGGAGAGGAAACTCAGACACGCCCAAAACAAACAGCATGGTGGGAGAGCGGGAGAAAGAGGGTAAAATGCCAGGAACCCAGACAGAGGAGCAGTCAGCTGCAGGGATCCAGGGGAGGAGACGGAACTCAGGCACATCCAAAACAAACAGCACAACAGGAGAGCCAGAGAAAGGGGATTAAAAGCCAGAAACCCAGACAGAGGAGCAGTCAGCCACAGGGATCCAAGTGAGAAGAGGAAACTCAGGCATGCCCAAAACAGCAGGGTGGGAGAGTGGGAGAAAGGGGATTAAAATGCCCCGGAATCCGGACAGAGGAGGAGTCAGCCACAGGGACCTAGGTAGGATGGTACAAGAGGTTTCCAACACGGAGACAAACTTGCCTGTCAGTTTGTCCTACAGTGGTGAAGTGTTGATGTGAGTTTTGAGGCTGAGCCACTGGTGTTTCAAAACCAGCGGGATGCACATTGTACACAGGTATCAGTCCAGTTTATAGACTGAGACAGACTAGGAAGAAGGTAGATGCTGTCCACTTCTTAAAGAATTGGACAGGGAAAACCTTATGAATAGCAAAGGAACACTGTTTGATACGTTACCGTGAAACTTTATGAATAGTCTGGTTAGGTTCGAAGGCTCTCAAAATAAGACTGGGAAAGAGCTGCATCATCTGAGTAAACCCAGCCTTAGTCCTATGGATAAGGTAAAGCTTTCGAGACCTCCATTTGCTGATGTGGCACCACTCAAATTGAAGAGAAACAGCCGCAGACATCCATTAATCAT
>NW_006921597.1:17462378-17464363 GCF_000298275.1 Orycteropus afer afer | reverse complement strand
ATTTAAGCCTCGAGTTACAATATTGAGAGATTCTATGGGCAGAATATTAAATGATGCAGGAAACATCAAGAAAAGGTGGCAGGAATACACAGAATCACTGTACCAAAATTTAAGCCTCGAGTTGCAATATTGAGAGATTCTATGGGCAAAATACTGAATGATGCAGGAAACATCAAGAGAAGATGGCAGGAATACACAGAGTCACTGTACCAAGAAGAACTGGTCGATCTTCATCCATTTCAGGAAGTGGCATATGATCTAGAACCAATGGTACTGAAGGAGGAAATCAAAGCTACAATGAAAGAATTGGCGAAGAACAAGTCTCCAAGAATTGAGAGAATACCCATTGAGATATTTGAACAAATGGATGCCCCATTTGAGGCACTCACTCGGTTATGCCAAGAGATTTGGAAGACAGTTACCTGGCCAACCGACTGGAAGAGATCCAAATTTGTACCCATTCCAAAGAAATGTGATCCCACAGATTGTGGAAATTATAGAACAATATCACTAATATCGCATACAATTAAGATCTTACTGAAGATAATTCAAAAACGTTTGCAGCAGTATATTGACAGAACTTCCAGAGGTGCAAGATGAAGTCAGAAGAGGATGTGGAACAAGGGATATCATAGCTGTTGTCAGATGGATCTTTGCTCAAGGCAGAGAATACCAGAAAGATGTTTACTTGTGTTTTGTTGACTATGCAAAGGCATTTGATTTTGTGGATCATGACAAATTATGGATAACATTGAGAAGAATGGAAACTCCCTAACACTTGATTGTACTCATGAAGAACTTGTAACTTGACCAGAAGGCTGTCGTTCGAATGGAACAAGGGGACACTACATGGTTTAAAATCCAGAAGGGAGTGTGTCATGGTTGTATCCTTTCACCATCTTGTAAGTAACTACGACATCAATAACAGCCTGCGCAAATCCCTAGAAACCAACCCTAGCAACACCAACCTTTCCTTTTTCTGCTCCCACCTTCTCCACCAATAACTTCACTCATTCAATAGAAGATATCATTTTCAGCCAATTATCATAAAATCTCCCACTTCGAAATCTAAACCCTCTTTACAACAAACAAAAACAGATAACCACATGCCACACAGTGATTCCACCATCACAAAGAAGACAGCAGAGCAACACAACATACCTGAATCAATAATAAAATAAAATAAACCAGCTTCAACTTTTCAAAATATTAAATGATAAAACCAAACAAAACAAATCAACATGTAACCAGCAGCTAGAGACAACCTAAAGGGACAGTGCTCTACCAGATTCCAGGGGCTTAAGGAGAGGTTCTGCTTTATAGTAACCCCAAGAACTCTCTGGACCCGCATGACTAAAAAGGTGCACCATTCTTCTTGTTACTCTTATTCCCCACAACCATTTGGTGAACAGAGGTGTAGACAGCCCCCACTCCCACCCACCTTCTGGAACCACAGGAACTCCATCCCAGTCTGGTGTTTGGATGGAGCCTGGGCACCCTGCCCTGTCCACTGCCGATTTTTTTTTTTTTTTAATTTTTATTTTTTCTTCTTTTTCTCTTTCATTTTTCTGGTGTTCAGTTTGCTTGTATTTGTCTGTTTAAAAACTACTACTATTATTAATACTTTTGTCCTTTTTATTATTCTTCCCCTCCCAGGTCCTAGTTTACAACTTTTTTCCCCCCTAGTTCCTGGTTAAAAAAAATTAATTATTTTTCTTTTCTCCCCCTCCCTCTTTTTTTTCTTGTGGTTAACACTCTTCCTTGTTGTTTTTTATTTATCCTTTTTTGAAATTTTCTCATTTTTTTTCTTCATTATTCTCCTTCCCTATCTTTTTTTGCTTAGTGCCCTATCCTCAGATATTTCAAGTTTTCTAGTTTTCTTCTTCTTCCCCCCCCCCTTTTTTTCTTTTTTGGGTTACTGTTCTTGTGTGATTACATGGTGTATTTTTTGTGCATGTGCTTTTAGTTTTTTGATGGTTATTCAA